>NC_056740.1:377119876-377371613 GCF_019279795.1 Protopterus annectens
GTGGGGTATTCAAGTAAATCTTTTTGCCTCTCCTCTGAACAGGCAACATCCTCTCTTCTGTTCCAGAGTGCCATGACATCTGACCTGGAAGATGGATTCCCTTTCCTTTCCTTGGAAGGGAAGGTGTCTTTATGCTTTCTCTCCTCTTCCTCTACTTCCTAGAGTCCTACAGAAGATTCATCTGGATTCCCCAAAAATCTTGCTAGTGACTCCCTTTTGGCCAAGACAGCACTGTTTCCCCTCTTAATGCCAGGAGCAATCATCACAAGTTACCACACCAGGTGGATCTCCTCATACAGGACAAGGGGTCTCTCATCCATCCCCACTTGTCCACTCTGCAATTGACATTGTGGGTGAGAGTTTTGATCCCTTTAAGGCAACCTTTTTCTGAGGACATCCTCAGGGTTTTATGGGTGTCAAGGAAACCCTCAACCAGAAAACTGTATATGTCCAAATGGAAAAGATTTTTGGTCTGGTGCCATGCTTGCAACCAGGACTCTTTCGGTTTGTGTGAGTTGCTCCAGTCTAGCTTGGCCTATTCTTCTATGAAGGCCCATTTGTCAACCATTTCTGAATGTCTGCCATTGACTCCTCCTTTGACTTCTTGTTTTGAGGTCAAACAATTTCTTAAAGGAGTTCTGCACATTAGGCCTCCAAGAAAACCTATTCCTCTTCCTTGGGACCTTAATTTTGTCTTGAAAAAATTGACTCAGGCTCCTTCTGAGCCTGCAGATTCTGCTTCTTTGCAACATTTTACCTGAAAGACTATTTTGTTATTAGCTCTTACTTCTCTGCTCAGAGGGCTTCTGAGCTCCAGGCCCTTGTGGCCATTCTTCCTTTTTTGGTATCCCTTCATACTAATACTTTTTTATGCCCAAGGTGGGAAAAGATTTGTCCTTAAATCAGTCGGTACAACACCCTTTCTTTTCCCTTCTCCTCAATCTGCTAGTGAGAGGGTCCTGCATACCTTGGATTTGCACAGACATCTCAGGTACTAATTGGATAAAACTAGGACTCTTCGTAAATCTGATCAACTTTTTGTTTCCTTTCATCCCAGGTATTTGGGCTCAGCTGTTTCTAAGCAAACCTTTTCATCCTGGAGATCCAAGGCCATTTCTTTTTGTTATTCTTTTCATTCTAAGTCTCTGTATGCTTCTGTTAGAAGTCATTCTACTAGGGTTGTTGCATTTTCTGGTGCCTTCTTCAAAGGGTTGGACACCAATTCCATCCTTGAAGCTGCTGCTTGTCTTCGCTGCATACATTTACTAAGCATTACCAGTTGGATTTGGTTTCTAGGGCCAGAGCAGGTTATGCTGAAACCATTTTATATGGATTTGTTGAAGGTTCTTTTGAGCCTTCCACCTTCCATTCTGTTTTTTGAACTTTTTTATTCTCCCTTCTTTAATGAATACTGCAACAGTGATATAGAAGGCCATAGTACTGTCGTGTAAAATCTTACCATAACAGAGTCCTTCTCTTCAATGTTGCAGTATTCGCTCCCTCCCACAATCCCATTTATTCTATATTTTTTCCTTCTGGATGTGCATGGACTCTTTTGTCCTGTGATGACTGTTCTCTTCTGGGACAATTCAATTCTGGGTAGTTGCTTCTCCACATCCCTTTTATGCCCTATGTTATGTGTGGGGAGCATAAATGTGATGTACAGTTTAAACAAGATCTCTTTTTAGCTTATCTATACTGGCCAAGCTACATGCTGTCATGGGTGGGACATCCCTTCTTTAATGAATACTGCAACAGTGAAGAGAAGGACATCTACTATTATGGTAAGATTTTACACAACTGTACTCTGGTTCCACAAATACCTTCACAATGAGATAGAGCTCAAAATTTTGAATTTGCTTTACAGTTTTCAGACAAGTTACTATGCAGATTCAAAGAAAATGATGGTTGATATGAAGATATTTTGAGCCAAAAATGAAGACTTACATTTATAAAGATTAGAGGTTCAAACAGTACAATGAGTAAAAAAACAAAGAACAGAATTAATCTGAGAGCAACATTCAAGGCATGAAATCTTTGTGTAAAAATGCATGACTTGTTTCATTGTTAGAAATATGAAAATGAGGAAAAACATATTTCCATTCATATGTTCTTCTTCTTTTGGCTTTTCCTGGTTAGGGTCACCACAGCAGATCACCTGTCCACTCATGACTGACAGTGGAATTTTATGATGTTGAGTTGCCAGCCCAGCGCCCAACCTTCCACAGAAGGCACACACATGCATGAACTCATGCCTAGGGCCAATTTAGAGTGTCCAATCCACCTTGGGATGTGGGAGGAAACTGGAGCACCTGGAGAAAACCCATGCAACTACAAGGAGGAAATGCAGACTGCGCACAGAAGGCACCCCAACTGAGGATCAAACCAGAGAACCTCTTGCTGTGAGGTGGCAACACTAACCACTGCACTACCGTGGCTGTCCTATTTCCATTCATATGTTGAAAAATTGCAAAAACAAATTACGTTTGCAACACATCCATTTAAAGACACAGCTATTGCAGCATAACTATATTTACATGTGCTGACCCATCAGGACCTTGCTCAGTCACTACATGGGATAAGGCAAACTGTTAAAATAAAAATGTAAAGTGATACAAACCACATCATACAGTAATGCACAGGAACATATGTAGCAGGACAACAGTGTAAGTGCACACATTATGAAAATGAGGATACCACAGTACAATAGTGTGCATTAATAAAAAATGAAACATTTAGCCACCTTCCTTAGTGACCATGTACTTCCAGTATAAGATTTGGAGGATTTAGGAGCATAAAGAACTCAAATCACTATGAGTATGACATTCAAAAACATTGCTTACATGGCTATGTCACAGCAAAATAGCATGACCAAAGTATCTCAGTATGGCCCAAAACTAATTAACAATTAATTATGAGACTTTTTGAGAAGTAACTTAATTAAGACATGAACTTGGCAATCTACCGTTTAATGACTGACAGTGCATGAAAAAAGCTATGTGACCTAAAGAGCCTACTAGCATGCATGTAGCATGTTCACAAAACGCTTGTTCATATGCACAACAATGCACAGCTATGAGCCCAGCTGACAGCCCTGATAAGGGCTTCATAGCAAAGTCCCCACCAATTGCTTTTATAAATGTGAAGGAAGTGGGTGCATATGACTATCAGAAAGTAAGAAATGCAAGCACAGGAACACAAAGAAGAACCAAGAATGGGAGACTGGAATTGGGGGTGGGGAAGCAAGGGTAGATTTTATTTTTTTGTAAGACAGATGCTCAATTTTGTATAGTAATGATAGCAGGGGAAGGCATGCAAACACAAAAGACAGACAAAGACCAACAGATTAACAGGAAAGGTGCTGACACAAATGAGTGGGGAATATAATGGAGAGGCACAACTACAAACTGTGGAGTTAAGTGAAACAAAAGTAAGGGGAGCAGCATGACTGGGGGTAGGGTGAAGTGACAGGTACTGTGGTGCTACCACACCCAACTATAGCTCAATCACCTCCATGACTGCACTCTTGGCTTGACCTGCACACCACTTTTTGTGTACTGGTCAAGGCCAGGCAGAGGGCTGAGTCAGCCAGTCACAGAAGGATGCACTCCAGGTAGCCGATGTGGATTCCTAGCCACTGGTTCACTAGTGTCATCACTATACCCTACAATTTCTGCCAGGTGACATACTGTGAACTACTGGTGGTTTCTGCTGATGGGGTGGCTGCACCTCCCATAGAAGACACCCAACCACCAGAAGCCACCAGGAACCCCTCCAGGTTACCTTTCTCTGGATATCTTGGGTCACCCTGAAGAGAAGCAGGCCTGGAAAGAGCTGAAGACCCAGCAAATCTTAACAGGAAATGTGAACAGACACTGTATAAAACAGGAACTTAAATGGCAAAACAAAATAAAAACAACAAATAAATATAAATAAAGAGCAGCAATAAAGAGAGAGAGAGAGAGAGAGAAAACAAGAAAAACAGCAGAACCAGTTAGAAATAATTTATGCTTCCGTTTGGTATAACAGTAATTGAAGGAGTAAAACAGTGTAACATATGCAGTGCAAATACATACAATATGTCTGCCAGCCCTAAGGGTAGTATTGCAAGCAGTGTGCATCAAGGCACAAGATATTATGTCACCTAAGAAATCCCTGTGTTCATATGTCATGAGAACAGTGCATGCTGTGCAAATAGTACCTTCAGGGCCTATGGAAAATGGGCAGAACATGTCTGGAGCCATGTGAGGTGCCCAAAAGAGATATGAAGAGGTAGAAGACCTGACCTAATGGACAGTGCACTGCATGGCCACATGCTAACCATGCTTTGTAGGGCACAGTCATAAAAATACAAAACAGTGCCATAAATATGGGTCACAGAGATGTGGTAGTTGTGCAACAAGATATATGACAGTCACTGGTAAATGACAACCTAAGGTCTGTCAGAGGAATGCTCATGATTTGCCAGGTGTAACCACTACTGGCATGGTCTTGGAATGGACAGTGTAAGATTAAAGCAGGGCAGGCAGATCAGTGTACCCTGTATGAATAGCAGGGCTGTAGTTCTGGAGATAGCAATGTAAGGTTTCAAATACTCAGGTGGGGTGTTCATTATGATGCCTGGCATACTGGTGAAATACCCAAAGTCAGGCCAATGATCAGTACTGTAACACTGCTGGCATTCACCACAGGTATGATGAGACAAAGAACTAATCTCCACAGTGAGCCTTGCAGCAACCCCCCCCCCCCAAGAAGGAATAACAAGTGTGTTTTAAAAAGAAATCTTGTTTATTTATTCTTTGATGGATGCGCATCCTTGTTTTAACAACTTAATTAAGTGGGAAATGCACTAAATCATTTGAAACATTTTTTATAATAGCGCTTGAAAAGGAATATTGGCTGTCACACAACTTCTGAACAACCTATATTTTAGTTTAGTTTTTTTATTTTTATTTTTTATTTTTTGCTGAACATTTTTCCTGATATTTAAAGAACAATACAGTACATAAGTATACAAGGCATTATATTTCTACCCTTTACAACTTCAAAATGCTCTAAACTTAATCAACTAACAACAAATAATTAAGATGGAAAAAACATCAAAAAAACACAAGAGAAAATAAATAAATATAGGAACAATATTATACAAGCAGTCACAAGGACCCTAAGATATTTACCCTTAAATAAAAAACATCAGCTTGTTTACATGCTTAAGTGCATGCTCCTCCCTTTTCAAAGACAGCCAAGCTTGATAACTATGGGGTGAATTTGTGGCTGCTTATCCATTCATTACAATTAATCTTAAAATCAGCTGAAATTGTGGGCTGTTTGACATGAACTGGTAGCTTATTCCACAGGCTGTGCCTTTCTGTGCTGCAGGGAAGCCTTCTAGCTTGTCAGTGGGAGAGGTAAGCACTAGGTAGCCTATCTACCACAAGAGGAATAGTTTATGCCCAGAAATTGTAGTTTATTGGCTGTTTAGGAAGTGTTTTCCATCTCTTTCAACTTTCTGGTCTAAAATCCATGTTTGTGCTTTTCCTGCCTTTCCTGTAACTAGTCTAGTCCAGATACAGATTTGCTGTATCCAGGACTGCATGTAAGCTTCTGAGCCCCCCAGCCTTTCTGTATTGGAGAGAAGCCTTCTAGCTTCTCAGTGGGAGTGGTAAGCACTAGGTATCCTATCTACCACAACAAGAGTGGTTTCTGGCCCAGAATTTGTAGTTTATTGGCCATTTGGGCAGTTTTTCCATCTCCTTCAACTAGCCCATGTTTGCACTTGTTCCCACCTTTCCTGTAACTAGTCTAGTCCAGATACAGATTTGCTGTCTCCAGGACTGTTTGTAAGCTTCTGAGAGGTGCCAAAGTCTGCTCTTCAGTTTTTCCCTTAGATCTGCTAGTTCTCTCCTCTCCCGCACTTTTACTAGCTTATTAGTCTAGCACTTTACCATTCCAGACTTCTTGTAGCAATTATTGTAGCACACAAAAGTGCTACCAGCACTAAACATTCTACAAGGAAACAGCTCTAGTACTTATTATTAATGCTGTCCCCTTCAGGCATGTCTAAAGGTCTGTTCCCTGTGCTCTCTCTGATTAACCTGGTGAACTTGGGCATCCTGAGGCAATGTAGCAACTACCTCATGTACACTGTCAACCCTCTCTTCTTACCTCCCAACACTCAGACTTGTCAGCGATGCACTTATATATCCAAAATGGAAGCCACATACTCTCCAGCCAAGACCGAAATAGCTGGTCAAGAGGAAAAGGTCAACACTTACACCACACCATATGGAACACACAGCCCTCCAGAATACACACCAGCACTGCCTTCACATAAAGACACAAACCACGCATCCACCTTCATGGAGGCTCTCAATAAAACTTTACCCAAACAGCAGAGCTCTCCAAGGCAGAAACACACTCACCACCACAACACAACACTAATCATGAAACACATAACTCTCCTAAACAGTGTGCCACTCAACCAAAGCCCCTAAGGCAAAACAGCATGCCCAGCACACTAGTCATAGGTGACTCGATACTGAGGCACACTGATGTCCCACTCACTAGGTTGAATAAGGAGAAGGTAAAAGTCAGCTGTCTATCAGGTGCCAGAATCCAACACATAAAACATGCACTCAGGTCTCTTCACAACAAGTACAAGTATGATTGTCATTGTCCATGTGGGTGTGAATGACCTGAGATATACTGCCCTGGACTACATGAAAAGAGACATGGAGGAGCTCTCAGATTATGTGGCCCAGGCAGGTATGACCCTAGCCCTGAGCAGCATCCTACCATCACCCAGAATGATACCGCAGTACAAGCAGAAAGTGATTGATTTCAACAACTGGCTAAGTTTCTGGTGTCATTCTAAGGGGATCCAGTATCTGTCTGCCTGGGATGACATGATTGACCTCAATGCTTTGCCAGAGATGGCCTGCATCTGTCAACCCTAGGCTTCTGGATACTGGCCAAGGCTCTTGCCACCTCATAGTGCCTTTTTTAGGCAGTGTTCCAAAGACCAAATTGCCACCATAACAGCTACAAACAAATGCAATTTGAGGGTCATGCTTCTCAACCCTAGAAGTCTAACTCTCAAAATGCACTCACTCGAAGCACTCCTTAAAATGGAGAACATCAATATTTGTGCTATGACAGATACCTGGTTCAAGGCAGCTGAAAGCACTCCTGCACTACCAGGCTATAATTCATTCCACACCTTTCGGCCCCATAACCTGGACCAAAGCTCCAAAGGCAGTGGTGTTTCCATATTCATAAAGATGTGCACACCTCCAGACTAGTAGCACAACATAACGCATCAGAGATACTTCAGGTGCAGCTAACATTGGGTAAGACAATGATTCAGGTTGTAGCCTGCTATAGGTCCCCAACCATGTCCCAAGACTCACACTCCATGTTCCTAAGCTCCCTGGAGAATATTAGGGTCCAACCTAACACTCATACTGGGCGACTTCAACTACCCCTCCATTAACTGGGAAACTACTCATGTACCAATACACTTCCCCAATATTTCTTGAAATTCATTAATTCCAATGCCTTGGACCAGTGTGTTCTTACCCCCCACTAGAGGTACCAACATCCTTGACCTGGTCATTACTAACATGGGCAACCATTGCTCTACACCAATAGTCAACTCCTCCCTGGTTAGATCTGACCATAAACTAATCACCTTGGAAATCCACACCCCTCCCACCCCCACCACCCATAAGGGTAACTGCCATGAAAAACTTCTCCAAAGCTAACTTTGGGCTCCTAAAAACAGAAGTGGCTAACTTCACATCACCCATGCAAATGGAGAATAGTTGCATGACAACAAATGTAAAATAAATAATAAATAAATAAATAAATAAATAAGCATTTTGCAGTTCATTTTAATCATATTGCTTTAGCCTGAGCACTAAATAACTTAACTCAAGAAATATAAACATAAGTTTATCATTCCATTCAAAGCAGATAAAATTGTCATGATGCAAAGTTCTAGGTGAGATAAACAATTATTACATTTATAAAATGCAACAACTCTTGCAAGCATATATCATAAAAATAAGACTTCAAACATTTCCATCAGTCATAAAATAACTAGAAATCAGCAAATACAAGCTTCCTACTGCATTAATTAGTGAACTCCAACATAAATAAATATAACTTTGAGAATAAAACGAAACACAAGCAAGCACAGGAGCAAACCAAGGCTTATAAAAACAGTCCACATAAATGAAAAAAACAAGTCCAAGGTCATAAAATCCACAAGGAAAGAAGTTAGGATCCAAAAATCGATTTATTATGATACAAAGCTGGTAAACGCTTTCACCCAAGAGGGCTTCTTCAGACCAATAACACATATATATATATATATATATATATATATATATATATATATATATATATATATATATATATATATATATATAAACCTACCAATTAAACAATTAAATAAAACGTTTACATCATAGCCAGGGGTGGGGAGGGCTGGGTCTGCAGCCACACCGAATGCTAATGAGGCTCTTCAGGAGAGTGGCATATGCTAATTATCTGTGTCCACTGTCCACCAGAACTACCTCCAGGAAGACATCTAAATGCTGAGCATGCCATGCAGATCAGCATGGCCAGCCCCATCATGCCATGGTAGTAAACACAACCAAAAGGCTGTGTTCAGCTAGCTTCACAGCCATGGTATGGTGACTGGGGTGGGGGAGCCAGTAGACATGAGGGATAGATGCTAGTTAAGTGTCCTAACTGTACCAACACCAGTACTAGAATTGGGGGGAATTGCTAGACACCAGAGAAACAGTATTCTTAAGTGCCATAATGGCTCCAGCATTACTAAGGGATCAGAGGTGGGGGGTCCCCAGAAACCATGAAAACAGTATCCTTAGATGCCGTATTGGCACCAGTATCACTATAGGATCAGGGGTGGGGGAGGGCTCCCTAGACACCATGGAACTAGTATACTTTAGTGGCACAATGGCAGGGGCACTTTTGTAATGTGGGAAATTTTTCTTCATGGAAGTCAGTTATTCTCTCCCTAGTGGGTAGGGAAAGTTTCAGTTTAGCAGGGATTGACATTCTTCTTTTTAATATGTTTTTAAGTACATTATCAGAGGTGATTATCCATTTCCCTTTCTACATGTTCTACACCATAATCATTAACCCATCTTATTTGATTACTACCTGCTTTAACTGGGACATTCCTCAAAATAATTATAATTACCAATTCCTAATGCATGCATGATATGAATTGTAATTATACAGATCTTGGTTGGGACACCTGGATTAAATTAAGTTTTTAACAGGGATATGTGTATTCTTGGCAGTCCTTTCAAAAGATTGAAAACCTGGGGAAGTCAAGATGGAAGGAGATCAAACATATTTTCAACCTCTATCAACTGTACTGTATTTTTGTTTTTACTGTATTCCAGGTAGTGGACGAAACTGATCAAGTTGGATCATTCTTCCACCCCATTTAAACTTTAAATAAATAAATAAACAAAGAAATAATCCCGTGGAACTCAAAATATTTTTCTGCTGTTTCTTCTACACATCTTGACTAATTTTCCATGTTTTTCATGTGTTCATAGGTGAATACTAGACTATCAGTATGTAAAATATTACAAGCCTAATCAATAACTACAGGTTAGAATCGAACCCTGTACTTTATACCTGTGAGGTTAACAGCCTAACCATTATGCCAGTCCTCCCCCTCTCTATCAGCATACTATTTGGCTTTGGCTGCTCTACATGTGGTTGAAGTGAAATTACTTGAACTTAAGTAACCTAAAGAAAAAAGATGTTAAGGAACTTTAAGTGGATTGAGGTTTCCCATAGGATATCATTGCTGGTGCAATTTCTAAGTGCAGTTTGGCAATGATTACCTTCTTTTGGGAGATTTCTGCCATCCTTGAGTTGATGCAAATTTAAATGTATATATATATATATATATATATATATATATATATATATATATATATAGGTTTATCAACATAATGCTGAATGCTAAATGGTTGAACACACTATATTCAATGATCAAAATGCTGAAATAAAATTAGTCTAAACACACAATGTCAAAATTATCAAATTTGCCCATTTCTGCACTGTAGTGCAATCTCTGAGTTGATATATTTAAGTTGGGGGGGTGTGGGGCACAGCAAAATAGTAGAGTTGATCTCATTTGTTTTTCAATGAAATGACTATAGACATTTTGGTAATTCAATAATTTGGGTTGAGATGTTATTTTTCAACCAAATGACTATTAGACATTATGACATTCAACATTATGTTGGTAACCCATATATATATATATATATATATATATATATATATATATATATATCAAACATTATTTATCAGTGCTTCTGATGCTCAGGGTTGTGCAGTTTGGAGATCCATAGTAGAATTTTTTGCGTCCAAAAATAATCTATATTCATTTTTTCTTCTTCTTTCATTCTATCACCACCATTGCTAAAGAACTTTATGTCCTTATTCTGTTGGCTTTACTAATGCAGTAAAGTCTAAAGAACAATACTTAGATGTGTAAAGTTTTACTTGTTCATTATCCAACTTAAACTGAATTTCTTCCATGTTAGTTGTAAGTTCCCTAACAGAATAAACAACTTTCTTCAACGAAAAGTCTGTTGTAGAGGTTTTGAAGTTTCTGCTGCTGTAGTCCAAATTTCTGGAACCCAACAAAGTGCAATGCCAAAAATTTAATTGTGAATCCTCCCCACCCACTGAACTTACATATTCCAACTCCATGGTTACATAAACAAGAAGGGAGAAATCTCCAGGAACAAAATAATCACTGCAATCACACATAAGTCACTGCACTGGTGGTGATTTTCAATGAAAAATAATCCTTTGCATTTTGATCCTAAACACCTTGTGTCTTTATCACCTAGCTCACAGTGAATAGTGACTTGCTGACAATTGGAGAAGTCATTTTTATCTGTCAGTTAGCCAGTAAAAAGCAAGAAAGAGGTTAATTTTGAGGTGAATTAAAATTATGATTAAAAGTGTGAAGTAACCACTATGGAAAAATTACTGTAATCTGATGTTGTTAATCTTCATTCATTCCTTACTGATGGGTTATCGGTTCCATCCTCAGAACCGAGACAGTCAAATATCAAGCTCGCATCAGCTCTCGAGCCAATGTCCTACCCAGAATGCTCTGCTCCCTTTTAAGTCAGATCTCGTTTGCCGCATTGCTGTACAGCTGTGTCAAGCCACTCTCTCCAGCTGTGTCTAATTTTTTTGAAAGTTTTATATATAGTTTCTACTTTAACGTTTTCCAAACAGTTTCTGGTATTTTTCTTAAGCCTCTCTCCCTTTAGTCTATTTCTCTTTATTACCCTTTTCTTATCTTTGAGGTAATTCATTATCATTGTTGGTAATCCTTCTTCATTCTCTCTTCTTACCCTTTTGGGTAGCCTTTCCTCTTCTTTTTTCTACTGTTCTTCTTCTCCACATCATTATATCAGGTAAGAAAAGTAGCATTGGTTTTAAGTAGTGTAAGGATTGTGGCCGTAAGTTACCACTTTCCGATGGCCATGACTTATGTGTCTATTGTTTGAATGTCACCCACCTTACTGTGGATCCCCTGTGTGTGATTTGTAGACATTTTTTTACCAGGACTCTTAACGAGAGAAAGAACAAATTAATCTTGAAAGGTCTTCTCAAATCTCCTTTCTGTGAGGCTATTTCTGGGTTGGAGGGTTCAGCCCCTCCTGCTAAACCCTGTAAGAGGTGTTCTTCCTCTTCCTCATCAAGGTCGCTCCCTTCATCTCCCTCTGGAGATTGTAGGGAGTCGACTCATAAGAAGGCAAATCTGACTACTACTTCGGCGCTGCCACCTTTGACCTTCTCGGCTCCAGACTCAGCACCACCCCAGCTGATTCTTGCTCCAGCCACATTCTCCTTATCAGCACCAGAGTTCCCGGTGCAGACAATTATGGCTCTGACAGTTCTTTTGCAGCCCTTTCTGGCACCGTTCATGCAGGTACAGTCCCCTTTGGCACCATTAGTACAATCCTCTTCGGCCCAGAGTATGACATTACTGTCCTCCACGGTGCAGACACTTTCAGCACCATATTCTTCAGTGCAGTCCTTTTCGGCACCATCCTTGTTACTGGTGCAAACACTTTCCTCGATGGCAACATACCCATCAGTGCAGACACTTGCTTTTACGGTGCAGACACCTTCAACTTCTATGGTGCTGACGTCATCAGTGCCGACTACTTCCACACTGCTTTCTTTGGTGCAGACGTCCTCAGTTCCAGGCTCTGCACCTCTTGAATTAGCAGGGACCAAGTACTCTCTTTCCTTGGATCCATTCCTTGGTATCCAATATAGTCCTTTTCTTGAAAGGCCAGAATCGCCCTCAGGTTTCTATATGAGGTCGACCAGGAGCCTCTCTGAACAAGATGTGTTGCGGCTTGTTGACCAGTTGCTTGTGGCCAGAGGTCTCTCTCACCCATCAAAATCCATGTTCCCTCCTTCAGGTGAACTTACATCTCCTCAAACTCCAACATACACTCCTCCTTCGAGTTCCACCCATGTATCAAAGCCCATTACTCCGACAGCAGCTTCCCTTCCTCTGACTCTAATAATGGATCTCACTTTGGAAATGGAGTCGTCCTTGTGGCCCTCGGTGCACTGGGCATCGGGCTCTTCTCAGGCCAGTGGCTGTGCCGTGGGGGAGGGCATTATTGGTTCCACACCAATTTTTTCTATGGCACCCTCCAGGAATCCTCCTTCTCTCACGCTTCACAGTCCTCTTGAGTCTCTTGATCTGGAGGTCGGCTTGTAGGGGCTGGGTGTGACCCCTGGTTCCGAGGTTGTCGTGCTTGTTTCTGGGCTCCCATCCCTCTTTGGTGGAGCCGGCCTTCCAGGCCATGGAGAAGGTGCTCGCCTCCACTGGCAAACCCCTCATGTCGGAGTTCTCTCCCCCCTCTGTGTAGCAACTCTCACAAGCCACAACCACCAGACACCAGGCCCAAGGGCCTCAAATTTCTCTTATTCAGGAGACCCCCCCCTCTTTGCAGTCTTCCCCAGAACCTCCCATTGATGAAGTACCCTGCAAAGCATCATGCAAGAGGAAGCACATGGACTACATTGAGGAGTCATTGACTGAAGATATGGACCTTGATCATGGGGAAGGGTCCCCACGGTCATCCTCTGATGAGGTCTCCTTTGGTGACATCCTCAAGATCCTTAGACAGAGGAGTGACTGGAATTCCTCTAATCCTTCCACTGAGGAATCTGTATTCCTGCAGGCCTTTTCTTCCCTGCCCCCTACCTCCTGGGTTACCCCGCCGGCCGATGAGCTCATCCAGCTCATCATCCAACGTGCATGGAAGGCTCCTGACACCCTAGAAGCGATACCAAGGAGACTGGATAAAATATTATTGCCCCCAGCTGAGCACCCACATTGGTCATGAGGTCTTCCAGTAGATGCCATGCTGGTGGTGGCTGAAACTAAGAAGGATTTGGCAGAAGACAGCCAAACTGTCCATCCACCCATCAAGGAGTCCTGGACGATAAACAGACTAGAGAAGCATGTGTTTGCTTCATCGACCTTCGCCGTAAGGTCTTTGAACTATTTGGCACACTGTACCAGGCTTCAGAGGGATCTTATCAACCAACTCTCGGAAACCTTGGCAGGAGCTGTTTCTGATGAGTTCCATGACAACATGGCTTCTCAGCCACCCTAGAGTCCATTTCCAATTCTTGCATGCATCTTAATTCTCACACAGTGTAAGGAGCGGGAAGAGCAGCAGGCATGGGTATAATCACCAGACGACATTCCTGGATGTGCATTTGCGACTTTTTGGACTCCTTTAGGGTTTCCTTCACGAATGCCCCATCAAGGCCGCTTCTTTGTTTGGCTATGAAGTGCAAGATATGCGGGCAAGGTGCAAACAAGATGGCAAGACCCTATCTGCCATTGGTGTCAGACACTCCACTCCTCAATGATTCTATTCCAGAAATCAGAGGAGTGGGAAGATGTGGCACATGAAATCACAGGGCTCTTTCCGTGATGCATGTGTTGAGTTCTCCCATAGAGGCAGGGGGGGAAACTCCAATGGAAGACACCCCTTTTGGGGCAGAGGAGTTCTGCAAAACTGGGGTTCCAGAGATTTTTTCTCTGGCCAGCCCTATCAGTGCTCGTGAAGCATTGCCCAACTGCTCACCTCTGGAAGTGGTCGTGGGTCATTTTTCCTTGTACCCCGCTGCCTGCCGAAATATAACCACCAACTCTTGTGTACAATGGATAATATCCAGAGGCTATCGCATCCTCTTCCATCTTTGTCCAATCTCATCCAGAGTATGACATTACTGTCCTCCACCCAGTCAAGGGGAAGCAGCAACACACGAAATCCAAAAGCTACTACAAAAAAAGTGTCATCCAGATAGTCTCTCCAGACCAGATAGGATCCAATTTTTACTCAAGGTTCTTTTTAGCGCCAAAAAAGACAGGGGACTGGAGACCAATTCTGGATCTCAGCACACTGAACAAATTTGTAAACACAGAGAAATTCTGGATGGTTATGGTTTAGTCTATCCTTCCTCTCCTGGGAAGAAGACAATTGGATGTGCTCTGTAGATCTTCAAGATGCGTATTACCATATAAAAATGGACAAACGCTTTCACATAAGAGCCAGTCACTACCAATTTTGAGCTCTGCCCTTTGGTCTCTCTACAGCCCCCATAGTGTTCACCAAATGCATGGCAGTGGTTATCCCTCACTTGCAACTTCAAGGATTCCAGACATTTCCATATCTAGATGACTGGCTCCTCACCTCCCCCACCAAGCCTCTACTGGAAGAAGCCCTGCACTACACTCTCCTCATAGCACAATTCCTGGGAATCACTATAAACTGGGAGAAGTCCAACATGACCCCAGCTCAGTCTTTGGAAATCATAGGGGTACTCTTGGACATGAGAAATTGCACAGCATCTCTTCTGGACCACAGGCTTCAAAGAAAAAAGCAACAGGTTCAACTGATGCTCTGTCACCACAAATCTCCCACTTAATCTATACTCCAACTCTTGGGGTCAATGGCAGCCTCGATCACCATTGTTCCTCTAGCCAGATTCCACATGAGGCTCCTTCAGTGGTTACTTTTCACTCAGTGGTACCCTCTACAACATCCTTTGTCTTTTCAGATAAGTGTAACTCAGAGATGCAAGCAAGAGTTACTCTGGTGGATGTCTCAAAATCCCTAACAATGGTCTCACCCCTTCAGCCCCCATCAACCAAAAGCCACGGTGACCACAGATGCCTCCTTGATGGGGTGGGGGGGCTATGTCAGTGAAACTTGGTCCAAGGCACCTGGTTGGATACAGAAGCCCTTTTGCATATCAATATCCTGGAACTGAGGGTGGTGCTACTAGTGTTGCAAGCATTTCATTCCATCCTTCCATCAGGGACTATTGCGATCCAATCAAACAACATGTCAGTGGTCTGGTACATCAACAAGCAAGTGGGCACCAGATCTTACCCATTATGCTGAGAGGCCTTGAGAATATGGCAATGGCCGATAGCTTCCAACCGCTTTCTAACTGCAACACACATTCCTGGGATCTCCAATGTGATAGCAGACAAATTGAGTAGGTGCATTCTACAACCTCATGAGTGGTCCCTCAACCCTATGATAGTGGCAAGAATCTTCAACCGCCTTGCTGCAATCTATTCGCCTCCCCAACCAACTACAAGTGCAGCAACAATTTTGCCCTGATCCCACCTTAGGGACAGTCACCAAGAGATGCTCTTGTCCACGCTTGTCCCTCGGGTCTACTTTATGCTTATCCTCCTCTTCCCCTCCTCTCCCAATTTCTAAAGAAAGCATGACAGTTGAAAAGCAAAGTGATCCTCATTGCTCCATATTGGCTTCGACAAGTCTGGTTCCCCTTCCTCTGGCCTTACCTGCTAGATCAACCGTGGATCCTCAATCCATCCCCAATGTTGACCCATCTGAAGGGTCTGACTCATCCCAGTCTAACAACCCTGAAACAGACAGCTTGGTTTCTCCACTTCCACTAATTGCCAGGCAGGAAAACCTCTCATCCCCTGTGCGCAATATTCTTATTGAATCTCATAAATTGTCCACCAGACTAATAAATGGAAAAGATTTTCTCTATGGGCAGCGAATAAACAGTTAGACCCCTTGTCAGCCCCAGTTTTGGTGGTTTTGGATTACTTATCACATCTTTTCCACTCTGGGGTGTCTGCCTCTACTATTCATGTGCATTTAGCTGCCATTTCAAATTTCCACATTGGTTTTCAGGATTCTTTGCTTATGTCACATAGACTCTGTAAAACTTTCTTGAAGGGGGTTATCCACTTAAAAAATCCCTTTAGAGAACCGGTACAACCTTGGGATTTGGCATTGGTTCTGCAAGCTCTAACAGCTCCCCCCTTTGAACCTGCATCTTCATGTGATGTAAAATATCTCTCTTGGAAAACTTTGTTTCTGATTGCAGTCACATTGACAAGACGCTTGTCAGAACTTCAAGCCTTATGCATTTAACCTCCTTATCTTATCTTCCATAAGGATAGGGTATCTCTGAGAACTAATTCTTCCTTTTTACCAAAAGTGGTGTCAGAGTGGTCTATCAACCAATCTATTGACCTTCCAGTGTTCTTTCCTAACCACTCTAACAAGGGAGAGTATTGACTGCACTCCTTGGATGTTTATTGGCAAATATGATTTTATCTGGACAGAACAAAATCTACCTGTAAATCAGACCAACTGTTTCTGGCTTTTTCTGAACCTAGACGAGGTCATCCTGTCTCAAAAGGTACATTGGCTTCATGGTTGAAAAACTGTATTACCTTTACCTACAACAAAAACAATCTCACCTTGCCTCAAAGAATGAAAGCACATTCTACAAGGTCTATAGCAACTTCAGCAGCTTTCCATGCTAGGGCTTCCCTCAATGATATTTGCTCAGCTGTGACTTGGGTCAAACCTCATACCTTTATTCTTCATTACAAATTGGAATTGGCCTCCAGAGGTAGAACTTCTTTTGGCTCCATGGTGCTCAGGAATGTCCTTCCATGAGGGCCACCCAGGGATACAGGTAGCTGGGGACTCTGTCCCATCAGTAAGGAATGAACGAAAATTAACAACATCAGATAAAGAAGTTATGTCTTACCATAACATTCCATCTGTGTTGTTGATCTTCATCCATTCATTACTTCCCACCCTCCGTCCCCCTCCGGACATTCCTGGTTGATCTCATATACTCCTTGATTGTAAGTCTGTTATGACTAGAGGTAGCCTCTACATTTGTCTATCAACTTGCAAACTTTATCTGAGGCAACAGGGAGCAGAGCATTCTGGGTAGGACCTTGGCTCGAGAGTTTTTGGCTGACATGAGCTTGATATTTGGCCGGCTCGGTTCCGAGGACAGAACTGATAACCCATCAGTAATGAATGGACAAAGATCAACAACACAGATGGAACATTATGGTAAGACATAACTTCTTTTTACCTACAGATGTAGTAGAACTTTCCTGCCAAATTATGAAGTTTTAAGAAACATCAGAACTTTTGGTTACATAGCTGGCATATTGAATTTTTCACCTTTCTTCCTTAGAATGACTTGCAGTGCATATTACTTACCAATGAGAAACAATGCAGTTTAATCTAGTATGTAATTTTAACAGGGTTTATAATGTTTACTGATGATACCACAGCAACAGATTTCCTTTCATAAACCCACTGTTTGTGAGCAGAATTACACTGATTTCTGATATGAGTGAAACAAAGGCCACAATTCCAAAAGACTTGCTCTCAGTGTAAGTGACCACTTAAATTGAGAGCAGGCTGACACAGCACGTGTTTTGCAATCTGATCCCATAGTAAGCCTGTTATGGGTAGGCTTCAAACCAAATTAAGTCACTTACACTGTGACCAGGTCTTTCGAAATCAGGGGATACTTACATTGAGAGCAACTCATTTGGAATCAGGCCAAAAGTCTGTAAAATATAATGTATACACAGTGTATCAAAGGTAAAACAACATAAAACATTTCACAGAAACACTGTAAAGAAAAACATTTTAAGCATTTTCAGTTCCTTTATTTCATTTGTTATTGTCACATTTTAGGCATCAGTTCTGTCTGTATTTAGGCAGGCTATAACTGCATCAAGACACACATATGTATACTGAAAATATTTTCCTGCTGTGCATTGATTCAATCCTACCAACCTAAACAATTTAAATATTTATTTTTTCTGGTGCATTCAGAAAAATTTGGATTCCATCCAAAAGATGTCAGCATTTGAAAAGTCATAAGAATCCAATTATTTTTGTTTGCCTTTAATTGTCTTACTTACTGTATTTACAGGTACATTCTAGTGATGCATTTCACACACCATGGAAGCAAACAGTTTAACAAGAAGTGATTCTGTTTCCTATTTCACCGCATGACCCCAAAAAGAGGAAATGCAAAAGTCTGAATGAAAATCTAGCTATTGTGCTTCACTGTGTGTTGAGCTACTCTCAGTAGAATCACTGTAGGCTGAACAAATGTGCAGAAAAGTAGCACTAATAACAACTGGGGCAATGCAGCAAATACTTCATCCTAATCTAATTTTTCCAAACAGTGACCTTTTTAAGTTAGTAGGATATTTAAAATATTATCTTTTTTATATATGTACTGCTTTTACAAAATTGGGACTACAGCCTTATCGATGCTACAGTAATTCTGCACTATTGGTTATATTCCATCTCTATACAGTAGCTATAGATACTGTGTGTATTAGTGATGAATGGACTATAACTCAACGTCAAAAGTTCAGATTATTTAAAAAAGCATATCTACAAATGTAGCTAACTATTTACAGAAGAGACTCCATTTCAAGTTATTTCTGCAACAGAAGGCACGTCTTCAAGTTTCAGGCCCAAACCTGCAGAGTACAAGAAAAAACGTATTACTTTATAAGAAACATACACAAACAGAAGCATGCATTAAAATGACTGAGAAGTAATTAGTTTATCTTCATTATTTAGTAAAAACAGTTGAATTTACTAAAAATACTTCTCTTAAATGCAGGTGGTATGATTATTTGCCAATTCTGCAACATGCCACTTAGAATATAATTCACTGCCCCAAACAAATGATGCTCACTACCACGATATCTCAGTTTCTGAAAGATGATGTCATCAGAGTCATCTTCCTCTCCTGACTCTCCAGTCTTGTACAATATCACCTCTGTATACTAAAAGAATAGAATTGTCAGGGAAATACCGTAATTCTGTTTCCCTTATTTCACTAGTCTAAGTTTGAAGGGTTGCCCATGATTGGAAATTTTGCCCAGTAGGCAAATTTGTTGGGAAAGTTCACCCCCCAATAACTGCAATTTGAAAGGAGAGTTTCTTTTGTGCATGTCTAAACTAACTTTTGCTCGTAGAGGAAGACAACATGTCAGAGATACGACCTAACTTCTTCATCCAGTGCTGGGAAGTGATACAACTTTTAATGATACATTCAAAACGACTTTCTGTTGAAAACATGAACACAAAATCTCAACTAAACTTCTGAATATTCTTTTACAGCACTTGGACTCTTATAATAAAAAGCTATACATTGCATCTACATGTTGTCGATAAACAGACTGCCTACATCACAGACTAAATTGTAATTCCTATACAAATAATTGACTCTTCTCTTCTTCAGATTACTTTCCAAATGTTGCAGTAGTAAAAATGGGAAAAACAGCGGTCAGTAACCAATTTTCATGCAATTAACTACTGCAAGTTGCCAAAGTTTTAAATTCACTACATGCATTCCCTTAAGATATAGTAACCTTGAAATTAATTCTAATTAAGAGAGTACAGTGGTCACCTCTGCATGTGGGTTTTCGGGTCACATCCTCAAGACATTTAGTTCGTGTGCAGGTCTGCAGAAATGATGTTTCAGGCAATTCACTTTATAATGACAGGATTCACAGGGCTAATATTCATGAAACTATCATAAAGCCAGAAAGTTACCACTATACAATAAGAAAATGCTATTTGTATCACAAACTGTATCATTCTAACAAAATACTAATGTATGGACAATACTAGGATGCATATAACAATGTGTATCTTAAGGTTTTTACAGTATTTCATTTCATTCACTTTGTTTGGAGATGGAAAATAATTTTGCAATCATTTGAACATAATTCGTGTCTTGAACTGCTGGTCATGATAAGCCTGAAAGTATTTTCAAATAGATACCAGTTCCCATCAATGAAATCTAGCCTTAATAATAGATTTCAAGTAAATATTGCTGTGATATGAGAACTCGGTTATTAATTTTATAAGATTTGTTACAACTTAATAATAGAAAGGCCTTAACATTATGGAATCAAACTGCAAACTGACAGCTTCATTTTTGTAAGAAATAAGTAAGAAACAACTAATTAATGCAATGTTCATGAAAGTATTAAGAATTAGTGAGAATGCATTACATTTATACTAAATGATATCAAAGGAAGAAATTTCTTTTTTCTGATTGACCAATACAGTCTTTCATATAATTAAGTTTATATGTCCATAGGTGTATACTAGGCTAATGACCACTGGGGTCTTTATAAGCATGGCCATGCAACCTAAATGTGTCCCATGAGTTATTGTGCTTTAGAGGTTATTTTAAGGGGTGTATGTTAGTAAGGGCATGATTCAGCAGCTATCTCTGTCCATCAGAAACATAGGTGTCATACCAGGGTGAATTTCCTATATCCCATCCAATGGTCCAAATTGCACTTGCACAGGGTTAGGGAAGGGCTCTGCTTCACATAGATGGGAAGCCTATTCCAGAGAATGGGAGTCTCTGAGATATGTACCTGTTCCTCCAACATGTCCTACTCACTTCACAAGTAAAGTTTAAATCTTTAGATCAAGTAGTTCTGGTGCAGTTAATTTTAGGGATATGCAAAAGGTCCTTTAGAGACGGGTCCAAAGATGACTAGTATGCCAGGCATGAATCACCTCCCAGCAGTATGCAGGAAACAGTATATACAGAAGGCTTTGAAGTGGTCTGCATAAGAGATTGTGTTTACACTCTGTATTCTTTTTGTAAGGATCCTCTATGGACATTCGAGTTGCTACAAGTGCCTAATCAGGTACACAAATAAAGGGGCATTATACTCAATGATGGGTTAAATGATGGCTGCGTACAGTGGTGTGATGACTTCCCTGGACCTAGATGTCATGCCCTTACTTATAGGCTGAGTGACATAGAATGATTTTCTTATAACCTTAGACACATGTTGGTCAAAAGCCAGGATACTGTCTGTCCACAGGTCCCTGACCTACTGAGTCTACTTTTTGGGTTTTGTTATCAAAAAGGTAGTTTCTCTGGGCAACTGACTTTCCAAAAGGTACTATTATGCACTTCTTGGCATTGAGTTTTAAGCTTTGGTACCAGCCTTTTGTCTGTGTTAGACTTTCCTGTAAGATGCTAGTATCTTGGGGGGTTTCTATGACTGCTCCTAGCTTGTAATCATCTGCAAACGTGGTAAGCCAGAGGCCCTTGACAATGACTTTGACTACCAAAAAATAGATTCCAAAGAGATGCAGACACAGTACAGAGCCCTAGAGTAGAGTCCACTGGTGACCAGCCTCTTTGTGGAGGTGGTCTCTACAGTTCTAACTTCCTGGGTCCAGTCTGTGAGCCAGCTGGCAATCCAGCAAGTTACACTGGTATTTATACCTAATTCCAAGAGTCTGTTTACAATGCCCAAGTGGGGTACTGTATCAAATACCTTAGCTAGGTCAAGGTAGGCAATGTGCACTATTTCCCGCTTATCCACTGCCTTGGTGCCCTTCTCAAAGAAGTCCTCCAGGTTCAATAAGCATGACTTGCTTTTGATAAAACCAAACTGGGTTGGGTCCAGTGTCTGAAGGTTTCCTATGACTTTGTTAATCATTTCCATGATAATTCTTTCCATGGCTTTGCATATAAGACTAGTTAGACATATGAATCTGCAGTTCTTGGGATCCATTGATAGCCTGTTGGACTTCATGATTTCTCTTAGTTATCTATTCAGTTTGATGACAGAGTTTTGCTTGGTTTTTTTTTTTTTTTTTGGTGTTACACTTTCTAATTTTTAGCTATGACCTTTTTCTTTAGTTGTACAAACCACCAGGGTGGTTTGTTTTTGGAGTTAGTTTTCGGCTTGCAGTCGCATGGCATAAAGCCTGTGTGGATGCTATAGTGAAACCAGTGGCTCTGATAGGTCATATTTCAGGCTATTTAGGAGACATCCTGGGATATTATCAGGAGCCCACAAAATCTGAATTATTGGCCTTAGAAAGCACATCTAAGACCTGTTCTCTACTGATATCTGGGAGGATTATGTTAGATGATATTTACAGGGGGACGGTTAGGGGGAGAGAGGGGGGTAAAGTTGGAGGTGAATTTGTCAGCCAGAAAATTTTTTGTATCTCCCAGTTCTGTGAACATTGCTCCATTTACAGACAGTTTGGCACACTGTCATGTGTTGCCTTTTTGGTTTCAGATGTAGCTAAAGAAGGCGTTATGGCTGTCCTCTTTGCCTGTGATGCTATCCTTACCTCAAAATTTGCTTTGTTGGACTTAGTTATTCCTCTTAGTTATCTATTCAGTTTGATGAGAGAGTTTTTTTTTTTTTTTATCTTTTTTGGTGTTATACTTTCCAATTTTAGTTATGATTTTTTTCTTTTGTTCTACCAACTGTTTGATTTTGGATTCCACCAGGGTGGCTTGATTTTTTTGAGTTAGTTTTGGGCTTACTTTTGGTAGGCACAGCAGACTCTATGCAATCACTCACATTGTTGTACAGAGCTCCTGTGAAAAATTCCCCATAGAAGTTTGTGTCATCTGGGTTTGGAGAGGCTTGAAATTTTGATGGGTTATCACGTAATAAAAGGAATGTTTGCCTTGGAGTAATTTCAAACTGTTACATGATTTGCTGGGGTTAAAGAACTGATTCTTATTTCAAAGGAGATTGCTTTGTGATCTGACCTTACCAGAGAGGACATTACACTTGGTGTGGGGGGGGGGCAAAGTTCTCCCATATTTTTGAGTATCAGGTCCAATATGTTTGCACCTCTAGTATACGTATGCACTAGTTGGTTAAGGTTGTCTGTTTTTACAAAGTCTAGGAATCTCTGTGCCAGCAAATTTGGGGTGATGTGGGATCAGGGTTGCCAAACATTCCTATTTCAGCGGGACTGTCTGGGGAGCAGCATCCCAATCTAGAGCCCCGCACTACCAGTTAACAGGCCGGCAAAACAGCCTCTGCTTTGTAATTTTTGATTGGTTCGTATACTGGCATACAGGCCAATCATAAATCGCAAAACAGAGCCACTTCGTTTTTGATTGGCTTGTAAAATGGTGTATGAGCTGATCATAAATTGCAAAGCAGAGCTACTTCAGTTTAATGCGGAACTGCTTGCTGCTCCACATGAAAGACCTTTTTTTTTTTTTTTCTGGTCTTCACTTAGTGTGAAGGACTTTTTTTTTGGTCCCTACCTGTACCTTTACAAATCTGGCAACCCTGTGTGGGATTCACAGTTTATAGAGGAATAATTAAAGTCTCCCATGAGTACAGTATTTGGTTGAATGGTGATTACCTCCAATAGGTCAAAGTATGCGCTATGAATTTCATCTGACATGGAGGGTGATCTATAGCTTGTTAGGATATGGTATGGGATTTGGTAATCTGGACATGGAGGAACTCCAGTGGGTCATCCTGTTTAACCAAATTAGAGGTATACTTGTTACTTATGTAGATAGAGACACCTCCACCTTTAGACACTGTCTGTGCAGTTGCAGGTCTAAATGCATGGAAGGCACTGATGTCTCAGTGACTGCACAGATGTCCACATTCTCCAAGGCAAGGAGAGTCTGGGAGGAATGGAGCTTCTCATTGAGTCTCCTGGCATTGAGCACTAACACTTTTATATTTCCTTGGGTAGAGTTTGTTATACTGGAAGGTTTGTCATGTGGCATTGCCTAAAAAGGTTTTATGGGAGGACAATGTTTTAGCCAATATTTGAAAGCCTGGAGGGGGCAGTTGCAGACCATTCCTGGCAAAGCAACTTGGTTTGTTAACTGTGCCCTCCCATACTGACAAATATTGTACCCCCTACAATTACACTAGAATTTAAGTCAATTATTAAAGTCAATTATCTTCTGTTCATATTGTGGCATCATCCTTGGTGAAGGCAGAATGCTGCTCAGTGCTAGGCACACACCAGCCTGTGACACACAGTCTGACAGCTCCATAATGTCTGTCTTCATATAGTCCTGGGATGTATGTCTCAAGTCATTTACACTTACATGACAACTGAATCAAACTGGTACCTGTGGTGCAACAACCTGAGTGCATGCATAACTTGGTGTATCCTGGCCTCTGATAAGCAACTGACTATCTTTTCATCTTGTTCAACCTGGTGAGTGGGGCATCAGTATCGTGTTCAATGGAGTCCATATGACAAGAGTCCAGGGTAGTGTATTGGCTTGCCCAAAGGGCTTGGTAGTTGAGGCTCCACTGGGTGTGGCTATATTTACAGTGTTAGGTGTTGTTTCTGTTGAGTGCTTTTGGATTTGCTGGGGATAAATTTTGCAGGTAAAATGTCTGGAAGGTCTTTGGGGTTTGGGAAGATTGCATTTTAGTGCTTCAACATAAGCTTGGTGAGTGTAGTATGTGTTTCTGTCAACTAGATTGTAATTATCAGTATATGTACACAACAGCTTTATCTCCAGAGCACAGCTCTCAACTGTTCAGATTCTTGCAGAACATCCAGATTTGTTGCCTCTTATGTTTGGTCAGTTCTCAACAACATTTGTTGTTTTCTGTAAAATCATTGAGGACCGATGTCACAAAATAATGAAAAATATTTGATTTTTAGACTTCATAACTTTCAAAAAATGCACGAGAATGCAAAACATGCGAGTCTATGAACTTTCTGTGTTTATGAGAGCAATATTTAGAATTTGTAACTAATTTTGGGCCTTTGCTTGTCCATTATTTTTGGTTTTGTTCAGATGTCTTGCACTAAAAGGTTGAGAGGCATGCTCCTGAGACATTATGTATGTACATCTTTTTATATTGTGTTCGTTTCTTTAATGATTAAATGGTTGTCAGTGAACATTAGACAATTGTTACACTGTCTCAATATTCTGGCTGTGGAGAAATTGGGAATGTGCATATCCAAGATGTTGGGTGCTTTACTGGTTCAGCTCTAAGAGCGCAGTTCACGAGGGGTTAATAATGAGCTGACTATGGGTGCTTTTGGGGCCAGAGACTAGACTAGGCTATATAATACTAAATTAAAGGAGCACTGCTCCTCAATACGCAAAATAGCTGTTCTGTGTTACTCAGTGGACAAAGCAGTTCATCTATATTCACCAACTTACTGGTACAGTTTCAGAATGGTTTTATAGGGAATATTTGGTTTCTAGGTCTCTGCTTCTACACAGACACTACTAACTCTCCAAATTTGTACAGGCAGTTAAAACACCAGAAACTGACTTCTATGTCCTCTGGCCAGTAAAATGGCTTCACTTGCAGATTATGGCTACACTTTTAGATTTCTTGTCTGTTCCCAACTCCATCAGGCCAAGCCATTGCCTACTACCACTAGATAGACTATCCCCATCCTCTTAATTTAAAGATAAAAAAAGATTTCTTGAGAGTGTAATGCTACCTCAAAACAACTTAAACAAACTACCTGGACAAGGCAATGTCAAGTATTAGGGATGCTTTTATTGATTTAAAGTGCAAAATCAACAAATTAAATTAGCTAAATGTACCAAGTTTTATATTTTAATGGAATTAAATTCCAAATAATAATACCATTCAACCAAATATTATGATCTCATCATTGAAATAAATTAAAGATACACTGCTGAACAAATTAGTTTCAGAATGTTAATCAAATCCAAGATTAACTCCATACTAATTAAATTATCTTTTCAGAAGTTCTCACTGTTCTTATGCGGAAGCTCGTAAGGTCAGTCTATATTAGCTAAAAAAATAACATGATAAGAAAGCTGCTATTGTGAATAGACCATAAAGGCTGAAGTCTAAGGATGACACATGTCCTTAGTTTTATTATTAATAAGGTTCACAGGTGTGTACTAGGCTAATGGCCCTGGAGCCTTTACAAGCCTAGCCCATATGATTATCCTGGCATTGTGCCACCCGACACTAGTTCCCAGTGCCTCTGTCAAGTTGAGCCACTGAAATGATCCCTGGGGTGAATTTTGTATTTCCCATCCACTCATCAAGATTTCACTTGAAGAAGGCCAGTGAGGTGCTGTGTTTGACATGTATGGGATGTCTATTCCATAGCATGGGCAGTATCTGTGTTATGAACCTGTCCCTCCAGCATGTTCTGTTGATTGTGGTATTGAGGTTAAGGTCTCTGGAGCATTTGGTGCAGAGGATTGGGATTTCTTTAGCTGTAGCATTTCTAACAGAGCTGGATCAAACACAGCTTTGTAAGTCAAGCAGTGATCACCTCTAAGTAGGCGATATGAGACAGAGAATAGCTGGAGTTTTTTTGAGCCTGTCCATATAGGACAAGTGTTTAAGGCCTAGGATCCTCTTTATGAGGTACTTTTGTGGCCTTTCCAGTTATTGCAGGTGTCTAGTGAGGTAAATGCCAAATGGGGCATTGTACTCGATGACTGGCTTAATGAGGGAAGAGAAGAGGGAGATGATGACCTCTTTCTTCCAGGATGCAAAACCCATAGTAATGAGATGCGCCACACAGAAAGACTTTCTGACCACAGTGGCAATGTGGTGGTCAAAAGAGAGGTTGCTGTCAACCTGTGTTCCTAAATCTCTTATAACGCCTTCTGTGTTCAGTGGACTACCATCGATGTGGTCATTCAAGGGAACTGGGTTTTTCCCAAGGGGGATGATGACACATTTTTTAGCATTGAGCTTAAGTCCATGGTTCTGACACCAGTCGTTGGTCTCACTGAGGCCTTTCTGTAGGATGTCAACATCACCTGGGGAGTTAATAATAGCTACCAACTTGGAATCATCTGTGTACTTTGTCAGTCAGAGTCCCTTCGTGTTGGCCTGGACTTCAGAGAAGTAGATACCAAATAGGAGAGGACCCAGGACCGAACCCTGTGGGACTCCACTCGTGACTGGTCAACAATCTGACTTGGCATCAGTTAAAGTTGTTAACGTTATCATTTTTCTATTTAACTATATAAACTGGTTGTTTTTATATTTTTGTTTTCTTTTAGTATTTATTTTAACAGTAATTATTCTGAATACTTTGGTGAATATAATGTTTTGGATAAAATATGTATCTTATTACTTTATTTCTAACCATAAAATCAATTGGCAATTGATCTCACATGCTTAAAGATAAGCTTCTCCAATTCTCTTACTTTAAATTCTAAGCAGAATATGCAATTTGCCCAAACTAAATTTCAAAAATAACTGAACAAATAAATTTGTACATACACAATGAACAGAAAGACTCGTATATTTATATAGACTGAGTACCCTGCATTTGTTTAAAGATTTCAATAAAATTAGCCAAGACATTTTAAATACTGTAAAAGTAAAACTGAGATCATTAGCATAAACAACAACTCTTATGTTTGGTTGGTGTAGCTTAATGCAATGAATGTTAGATTCATCACAAATGTCTTTATTTAGGAATCAGGAGAATCATTAAGGTAGCAAATTGAAATGTTTGGACACAAGTTAGCAAGTCCCGTAATACTGAGATTGAGTGGCTGAAAAAAATCGACTTATGTATATTAAGTCAGAAATGGCCATTTGTCAGAATATTGTCTGTTCTCTGAGGTATGGCAGTCTCGGAGTCTGTATACATAAGTACTGGGAGTGGGGTGGGGGGCTTGCATGGGAGTCTAGCCCCTTTCTACAAAAAAGTATAAAGGAGAATAGCAATCACAGTATTTACTCTTCTCCTGCTTTTTTTGTTTTGGTTTGCCAGAACCCAGCATTACAAGCGCCAACATTTCAATATGGAACTGCACTACTAACTATGTCTAGAGCACCTTTAGATATTAGAGAGAGAATCATAGCCTCTTAAAGTGGCACTGAAGACACACCTCACAACTGTACTGATTTTCACAGAACGGCCAGATTTTGACTTTTATTTTTAGTCCACTTTTTCATAAAACTGTGGTTTTCTGGCAAATTAGTGGTAAATTATTAAAGACTGAAGTGTGAAAATTTTATTTTTATTTTATTTATTTTTTATTTGTCATTTGTTGACTGGGAAAGTCCGACTAGGTTCCACAGAGCCTGTTTTCAGCGGAGGCCCAAGGAGAAATGCTCCAGATACATGTCTTTGGAATGTAATGACTACCATAAGACTTTCAAACTTCATATCCTCCAGAAAATCCATGCTAATGCAAAACCTGTTAATCTATCAACTCTCTTAGTTTGTAAGAGCAATATCTAAAAATGTTCCCTATCTTTGGGCCCTTGTCCCAGTTTTATTTATGGCTTTTTCCAGATTTCTTGCTCTAAGAGATCAAGAGGTATGATTGAAGATGTAAGATTAGTAGCAGTATATGCCAATTTAATAGATATGAGAAAAAATAGACAATACTGCAATAATTACAAGAGGAACAAGAGAAATGCAATTCCAATAGTGGTGCTGCAGTAGCGTTGTCGCCTCACAGTAAGGCGCTGTCCGGTTCGATTCTCAGCTAGAGCGTCTTCTGCGTGGAGACATGCGTGAATGGGCATTGTGTGTCAGGGCTAGTAACTCGGCATGTAAAAATCAACTACCAATCATTAGCGGACCGGAGTTCCTCTGTGGTGACCCCTAACCGGGAAAAGCCGAAAGATGCAGCAACAACTATCAAACAATTTCAATGTATCTATAAACAGAATGCTTAACATATTTTTTTCCTCACAAACCAAACTGCATGAAATACATTCCAGAGTTCCAGCTATAGATATTTTCTCTGTGAGTCCCTTTTATCAATTATCAGTGAACTCTGGTATGATGAATAAAAATATTTTACTGTTATGACATATTTGCAAATCTTTTAAACCTGTATTAAGAGGTAAAGGGTTTTAGCTATTAATAAAAAGTAGTTACTTCTTAGCTTTCAAAATACAGTTACAAAATTTTTAGACTGAATTATGTAGAAAAAAATCCTTTGTCATATTAGTGACCAAATACAAGAACAGCTTAGATAAAGTGTTAAAGCAAACTTCAAAGTTCTTAGTAAAGATATCAAGACCTGGATTCATCTTTACTGGCTGCTTGGAAATAGTCTGACATCAAAAATAGCTACATCTTTCCATCTAAAAGAGAATAGTTTGCCTTGGGAATTATAAAACCGTTCAATACTACTGACAAGCAGTTTACTTCATTAGTGTGTCTTATACTATCACATTCAAACACACGCTTAAATTAGGAAAAAACACTAGAATTATTTTCCAAACCAATGTGACTACTTTAGAATTCTCAGGAATGAAGACATCTTTTTTCAGCTGTTCCTGTTAGGGGTCGCCACAGCGGATCATCTGTTTCCATTTCTTCCTGTCCTCTGCATCTTGCTCTGTCACACCAACCACCTGCATGTCCTCTCTCTCCACATCTATAAACCTTAGCTTAGACCTTCCTCTTTTCCTGTTACCTGGTAGCTTCATCCTTAGCATCTTTTTCCCAGTATACTCAGTATCCCTCCTCAGCACATGTCCAAACCAATGTAATCTTGCCTCTCTGGCTTTGTCTCCAAACCTTCAATCCTGGGCTGACCCTCTAATATACTTATTCCTAATCCTGTCTACCCTCATCACACCCAGTGCAAATCTTAACATCTTCAACTCTGCCACATCCAGCTCTAACTCCTGCCTTTTTGTCAATGCTACTGTCTCCAACCCATATAACATAGCTGGTCTCACTACCCTCTTGTAGACCTTTCCTTTCACTCTTACTGGTACTTGTCTGTTACAAATCACTCCTGACATTCTTCTCCACCCACTCCATCCTGCCTGTACTCTCTTCTTCATATCTCTTTCACACTCACCATTACTCTGAACTATTGATCCCAAGTATTTAAACTCATCCACCTTCACCACCTCTACTCCTTGCCTCCTCACCATTCCTCTATCCTCCCTCTCATTCACACACATATATTCTTAGTCCTGCTGACCTTCATTCCTCTTCTCTCTAGAGCATATCTCCATCTCTCCTGGGTCTCCTCCACCTGTTCCCTACTCTCACTACAGATCACAATGTCATCTGCAAACATCATAGTCCATGGGGCCTCCTGTCTGATCTCATCTGTCAACCTGTCTATCACCATTACAAATAAGAAAGGGCTTAGAGCTGATTCTTGATGTAATCCCACCTCCAACTTAAACACATCCATCACTCCCACCACAGACCTCACCGCTGTCACACTACCCTCGTACATATCCTGTACCACTCTTACATACTTCTCTGACACTCCCGACTTCCTCATACAATACCACAACTCATCTCTAGGCACCCTGTCATATGCTTTCTCTAAGTCTACAAAAACACAATGCAACTCCTTCTGGCCTTCTCTCTACTTCTCCATCAATAATCTCAGAGCAAACATTTCATCTGTAGTGCTCTTTCCCGGCATGAAACCATACTGCTGATGACTAATCATCACGTCCCTTCTTAACCTAGCTTCCACTACTCTTTCCCATAACTTCATGCTGTGACTGATCAATTTAATCCCTCTGTAGTTACTACAGCTCTGCACATCACCCTTATTCTTAAAAATTGGTACCAAAACACTTTTTCTCCATTCCTCAGGCATCCTCTCACTTTCCAAGATTTCATTAAACAATCTGGTTAAAAACTCCACTGTCATTTCACATAAACACCTCCATGCTTCCATGGGTATGTCATCTGGACCAACAGCCTTTCCATTCTTCATCCTTTTCATAGCTATCCTTACTTCCTCCTTGCTAATCCATTGCACTTCATGAGTCACTAACCCCACATCATCCAACCTTCTCTCCCTTTCATTCTCTTCATTCATCAACCCCTCAAAGTACTCTTTCCATCTCCTTATCACACTCTCCTCACTTGTGAGTATGTTTCCCTCATTATCATATATCACCTTTACCTGCTGCACATCTTTCCTAGCTCGGTCCCTCTGTCTAGCCAATCGGTACAGGTCCTTTTCTCCCTCCTTAGTGTCCAACCGTTCATACAACTCTTAATATGTCTTATAATTGCAATAGTAACAATGTAATTTATATGGCTAAGTGTGAGAACTGTCCTATTTTTATAAAGGCAAAACATGTAGAAAATTTAAAGTGAGACTTGGTGAACATTTGGGTGATGTACGACACTGTAGAAACACTAGTGCCCTTTACAGGATGTAAAAGAAAATCAAGGCCATCGTTTCAAATTCCTAGTTGTTCAACAGTTATTTAAGGACGAGCAGGGATATATTTTAGATATTCATTTGGATGTACTGGAACCGAGGTGGCAATTGTATTTAAATGCCTCTCAATATCCAGGTATTAATAAAATGATTAGTATTGCCAGAATTTTAAAAACTTGATAATATTTTAGGTTAATTTTTTTAAAAAAAGTATGTGTAAGTAAATTTTAGGGCCTGCATGATAGTCTAACACTAGTAGGTCGGAGTTTTATTTTATTTAAATAATAGCATACATGTTTTAGTAAAGCATTTTAGAATTTTAAATGAACAACATAACTTAGAAATGAGAATAATACACATTTTTTAATGTTTTGATTTTGGTGTGCATATTGCTTTTAAATCTTAATGAAAGGCAAAACTGAATAATTGGGGGTGGGTATTTAAATGGCTGGGTTTGTGTGGAAAATTGTTCTGATGAAGTCTTTGTAGTGAAGAAGAAAGCGCTAAACGTTAATAAAGTGTGGTGGTTCATTTGAAAGTGGTCGTCTCCTTGCTGGTTTCACATTTATTGGTCTTTTGATTTTGTTTCTGTGGTGTTTCCACAATCTGGTAAAATATGGTTGAGCAAGCATGCTGAAGATACAAAAGCAGGTGCTATTATAACATCAACTGATGATCATACGAACTTGCAATCATATCTAGACACTGGTGTTGTGGTCACAATTAAGTTGTATGAAATATAATATTAAAAAAAAATAAGATTATTCATTTTGGGCCAAATATTAAAGGATATCCGTATGTTGTTAATTCAGTTGTACAAAAATTAAATGACATAAGGGATCTGGGTGTGAGAATTGTTTGGTCTGTATCTTTTGAACAACATTTAAGGCATATTATTAGTGTTATGGTGAAATTAAAATGTTATGTATAATATCAAGTCTTCATCACAGGGTTGCCATGGTGGTGCAGTGGTTAGCACTGTTGCCTCACAGCAAGAGGTTCTCTGGTTCGATTCTCGGCTGGGGTGCCTTCTGTGCGGAGTCTGCATGTCCTCCCTGTTGTTGCGTGGGTTTCCTCCCGGTGCTCCGGTTTCCTCCCACATCCCAAAGACATGCTGTAGGTGGATTGCACACTCCAAATTGGCCCTAGGTGTGAGTGTGTGTGTGTGTGTGTGCCTTCAGTGGAAGGTTAGGCGCCAGGCTGGCAACTCAACACTGTAAAACTCCACTGCCAATCATGCGCGGATGGGTGATCCGCTGTGGCGACCCCTAACCGGGAAAAGCCAAAAGAAGAAGAAGATCAAGTCTTGATCACGGAGTACTTATCCATTTGCTTAAGGCAGTTGTAAGACCATTGGCAGAATATTGAGCTTCAGTTTGTTGTTTTACTAACTCACAAGTTTTTAGATTGGAAAGAACACAAAGATATTATACTAAACAGATTAAAGTAGTAAAAGGGCAAAGTAATAAAAATAGATCCGAGAGATTCTCATTGTTTTCTGTTTCATAAAGGCTTGTGAGAGGTGATCTGATTATTATCTATAAATCTATACATGATGAATTGTATGAAGCATGTGCTGGGATTAATACTTTGGGGCTTAAATATGAGATAAGAAATAGCAAGTTTAAACAACTGCAGCAAACACCAAAATAAAAACAGCATACAACTGAAAAAGACCAGGATCCAAACACTTATACATGAGTTTAATAAAACATCTAGCACCTCGGCAATAGCATTCCAAGGAGAATACAAAATAGTTCTGAAACCCAAGTTTAAATACTAAAATCAGTTAAACGATTAAATAATTTAAAGTTCACATGACATATAACTAAATTCAAACCTTCCAATTGCATTCCGCATTGATGCCACCAGGGTCCAATGTACCATATTTTAATATAAACTTTTTTTATGCAAAAGTTTTTGCTTGATATCAAAGCTATATTTAATAGTAGGAACATGTTCTAAAACTGTACTTAACAAACCCATTGGATTTCCATTATGATATTCCTTAAAATGCATAGCAAGAGGGCTTTCAGGCTTACCATTTTGATGTCCCTGATATGTTCCTGGATTCGTAGCTTAAAAGCCCTTTTGCTTTCACCTATATAAAACATGCCACAAGGGCATTTAAGTGCATAAATAACACCTTCTGTATTACAAAAAAATACAGCATTTGTTTGAAAACACACTCCATTAATATGTGTAAACGTCCTACTAACATATTGGCAGGTAATACATTTGCCACAAGGAAAAGTACCTACCAAAATGGGATTAACATTTATCCTAGAATCAGGCATAGAAGACCCAGTGTGGACTAATATGTATTTTATGCTCCTACCCTTTCTATAAGAAAACATTGGGACTTTATGTAAAATATCTTACAAAATCCTTGAACTTAAATAAAAAGCCCCAATAGTACTGAATCATTTTTTTCACTTCATCCGACAAAAGACCATAAGTGATAACTACATATGCCTTTCTAAAATTATCACTTAACTTAACATCAGATCTACTAATTTCTTTATACAGCCTTTTAGCTGGCCAGTCACAAATATTCTTTTTAACTATCCAATGAGGCGTAAACCATATGTTTTCATAGCCTCTCCTAACAAATAATCCAGCTGTTTTACAAAGTTTATTATTTAACTCATTACTGTTTTTATATAGCCTTTTAACTCTAAGGAATTCTCCATAAGGGAGAGATTTTAAAAGATGGGGTGGGTGACAACTATGGGCATCCAAAAAATGGGGAACATCCTCAAATTTTCGATGTACCTTACTGTTGATTTTCCCATTACAAACAAATATCCAAAAAAGGCACTCTGTTGCTCACCTGAAAACCATCAAATTGCAAAGAAAATATATTTTCCTGGAGGTTATCCATCAAACATCTTACCTTTTCCTAACCCCCTTTACAAATAAAAATGATATCATCGATAAATCTATAATATCTAACCACATGTCTTTTATAAAAATCCTTCTGATACAGATAATACACTTCAAATAGTCCCATCATGATGTTATCATACGTGGGGGCGAATGCTGCCCCCATGGCTGTGCCTCTTAATTGATGGAATATCTGGCCATCAAATTCGAACTAATTATTTTTCAAACAGAACTCTACCAATTCAATTATATAATATGTAAGAAGACTGTCACCCAACATAACTCTTAAGGCTTCTAGTCCATACTGATGGTCTGTACTAGTGTATAAGCTTTTAACATGGGCAGTTAGCCAATACATATCCTCTGTCCACTGTATAGAAAGAACTTTTTATACAAAATCAGAACTATCCTTGATACATGAGATTTGCTTAGTGACATATGGTAAAAGAAAACTATGCAAAAAAAATCCCCATATTATTATGGAAATAATTGCATGCAGATACTATTGGATGCCCCAGAGGGTTATAGATATATTTATGGACCTTAGGCAGGCAATAGAGTTTTGCTATTTCACATCTCTCAATCTCAGATTTTTTGTCAATATCATCCACTGTAAAGTAATCTAACCTCAATCCCTTATTTAATAAATCCTGAAATTTACCAATGGCTTCCTTATATTGTTTAACATCACTTTTGTTATAGGTTGTACTGCCATTTAAATGTTCACAACACATCCGGACATATTGCATAAAATCCATTATAACAACCTCGTTGCCCTTATCTGCTGGTTTACTAATGAGCTCTTTATTCTTATCAACATTTGTAATGCATGCCATTCTAATTTAGTCAAGTTGTACTTAATATGTTCTGTATTATTAATAAAATCCTCATACAAAGATTCCAGTGCAAAGTTTATCATAGATGAAAAACTCTGAACACCCTCATGCACAAAGGGTGGAATAAAGTGACTTTTACACACAATTTTAGATGAATCTAATTTACAATATGCATTCAGTTCCTCACTATTTTCTAAATCAGAAAAACAAGAATGAAAGCTATCATCTGATATGCTTAAAAGATGAATCATTATTTAAATCAAAAACACTTCCTTTTTTATGCTTAAAAAAATAACAAGATGTAATTTCCATACTAGACAAGATAAGTCTTTTTTATGACATGTAATCTTGGCAAAACTGTCGGAATAAACTTCAGACCATAATTAAGAACCGCATTTTCATGCTCATCCAGATCATAACCTGACAAATTTATAATACTGTCCATTATCAAAAACGTTACTTTCAATACTGGCAAAGGTATTATTCACAACTGCAGCGGTATGGTTGGTGGTTCCAAAATTAGTTCCACCTAACCTGTTTATACCTGTGTTGTGCAGTTTGTTGTGCCTCAAGTCTTTCGTTTATCTCTGGAGCATTAATCGTTCCTTTGCTGGTATAGTTTTCTGTATTACCAGCCCTTTTACGCCTCCAAAAAGTCTGGTTCAAAAAACATGAATCCTAAACTGCTGGAAGCGCAGGATAGTCAACTGAATCACTATCCCACTCTGTAGAGACATCCGAACCTGCACTAGAGCCACCATTGTGCCTCACATCTTCTTCCTGGTCTGAGAACCAAATAACCCTTTGAAGTCACTTCTTATTGGCTATCCTAGAAAATGCAGAACCACTATTACAGTCCTTGAGATTGCGATTTAATTTATATGTGTTAGTATTAAGCAGTTCTTTTTCAAGATCTATTAACTTGTTTTGAATGTCATTCAGTCATTTATCCATACAGTCAACACCCAGTGCTGTAGAAAGGGATTCACAAGTTGCTGCAATCTCTTCTTGCAATTTCATTTGTTTAAGCCTGTCCTTTCCACTAGTATATTAATCCATTCAATGGAACAACAGTGAGCCACAGCTGCCCATGTAGCCTGAAATCTCTTATCATTTTCATCTTTTAAATCAGTGGGTGTGGTAGGACTTTTAAAGGCCCTAAACCTTGCGGTGTTATGTCCAGTTCTAAATATCTTTGTAGACTCAAAAAATTAAGATGTACTGATAATTCTTTGGACATAAGATGATCCAATGTTTCAAATACCTCCATACTTTCAGCTGGCACAGTACCACTTACCCGCTGTCCTATGAAGGGAAACAGATTATTTGTTCTTCTTTGCTGTTCATTTTGTAAAAACTTTTTCCAAAGTGTAGATGTCTGATCTCCCTGAGTTAACCAATCATTAACTCGATCACCCAAAGACATGGTAAATTGATCTATAGTCCTTTGGATGGAATCCATAGTGTCTTGCCAAAATATCTTAGGCACATTAAGTGATGGATCACTGGACATGAAGAAAAACAGGACCAAACAACTGCAGCAAGCACCAAAATAAAAACAATAAACAACTGAAAAAGTCTAGAATCCAAACACTTACACATGAGTTTAATAAAACCTCTAGCACCAAGGCAATAGCCTTCCAAGGAGAATACAAAATAGAATCTGAAATCCAAGTTTAAATACTAAAATCAATTAAGCAATTAAACAATTTAAAGTTCACATGACAAATAACTAAATTAAAACTTTCCAATTGCATTCTGCATTGATGCCACCAGGGGCCAATGTACCATATTTTAATATAAACGTTTCTTTATACGAAAGTTTTTTTTGTTTATATCAAAACTATATTTATTAGTAGGAACATGTTCTAAAACCGTAATTAACAAACCCATTGGATTTCCATTATGATATTCCTTAAATGCATAGCAAGAGGGTTTTAAATAAAAAGCCTCAGTAGTACTGAATATTTTTTTTTCACTTCATCCAACAAAAGTGATAACTACATATGCCTTTCTAGAATTATCACTTAACATCAGATTTAAGTAATTTCTTTATTCTGCCTTTTAGCTGGCCAGTCACAAATATTCTTTTAAATTTTATCCAATGAAGAAATAGCAAGTTGTTTGTTAAAACTAATACACTGGCATTAATTAAAAATCTTAGGTGTTTTTCATAATAGGGTTGTATTATGGTAGAATTTGCTACTTTGCAGAAATAAAAGTGCAGAATCTTTGGACAATTTTATGACCTGTATGGATGATTAGCTTGGGGAGAGAGTATCTTATCCAACATTTAAGCATGGAAACATCTTTGATAGCCTCCCTAGGCTTTGAGTTTGTATTTTAAGAACACTGAACATCCACATATATGTATGCACATATGTATGTGTGTTTGTGTGTGGTGTATGTGCATGTGTGTGTGTGTGTGTGTGTGTGTGTGTGTGTGTGCATATATATATATATATATATATATATATACATACACACACACACACACACACACACACACACACACACACACACACACACACACACACACACACACACACACACACACACACACACACATATATATATATATATGTGTATATCCATATATTAAAAATGCAACATATTGAAGGGCAGTTCATTGACTGAACACAAATGGTCGAGCTTCAGCATATCAAAACCTAAAAAAAAAGTACACACACACACACACACACACACACACATATATATATATATATATATATATATATATATATATATATATATAAATATATATAATATATATATATATAAAATATACATATATATAATATACATATATATAATATATATATATATATATATATATATATATATATATATATATATATATATATTATGTCATTGAATGCTTAAAACAGTGAACACTGTTTAATCGACCTAATAAAGTAAAAATCCCTAAATCTCGAACACATGGAACAGCGATTTATTCCCAGGGAAAAACATTGCTGTTCTGTGTGTTCGAGAATTTGGGTTTTCAACTTCAATGGGTTGATTAAACAGTGTTTGTTATTTTAAGCATATATATATATATATATATATATATATATATATATATATATATATATATATATATATATATATATATATATATATATATATATATATATATATATATATATATATATATATATATATATATATATATATATATATAATATATATATATATATATATATATATATATATGTATGGGTCTACTGCTCTACATTGAAAGAACACATCTTCAAAATAGAGCAGGAGACCCACACTTCAGAGAAAGTTCACCTCAACGAAAGTGCACTTTCGCTATTTCCCCAATCGACCCAAAAAAAAAATACTAAATCATGTTTTTGCAAGGGGGCAAGCCCTCTGCACCCCCCCACACCCCACTAACCTAAATATACCAACTCCGAGATAGTACTACAGTGGGGAAAAGAGAGTATTCCCATTCCATGCTGTAGTGTGACTGCCGAAGTCAATGTTCGAAGTTTCACTACTTCGAACAAGTGGACTTGGTGAAGTGGGTTTGAAGAAGTGAAAGTTCAAACATCTGCACAGATCCCATATATATATATATATATATATATATATATATATATATATATATATATATATATATATATATATATATATATATATATATATATATATATATATATATATATATATATATATATATATATATATATATATATATATATATATATATATATATATATATATATATATATACATATATAAATTCCCTGAGCTCCACTGTATTAAGATCTCTCACAGAAAAAAAAGATGATATGTTGGATAAGCTGATTTTTGATCAGCTGTATCAGTTTTGTTTCTTTTAGACAAGTTAAATTTTTGACCACTTATTTATATATATATATATATATATATATATATATATATATATATATATATATATATACTTATGTCAAATAACTCAGATGTTTACACTGTGAATACTAATCCCAATCAACTAGCTGAAAATCTCACAAAGGCTTTAACATTGGTCCTGTGGCAGAGGTGGGGAGCAGTGTGTTATACTTCTATAGAGGTAGACAAAACATGTATCAACCAGTCATGATTGACAAACCATCTGTTGATATTTGTGCCATTTGACATTTGTAATATGTTGTCTGCTAAGTTTGATTATGTAACTTATATCCAATACAGAGACTCCATTTACATAAAAACAGCTTGCTCCTAACAAACAAATGCAGAATAAAACGTACTTAAGAGATAAAGATATATAAATAGAGCATCCCATTTTAAATGCATGTGCATTGATGCAGTTACACAGAACATCTCATATGTATTTATGGCATCTCTAAGTACATTGACACCATATTAAAACAAATAGTAATGCAAGATACAAATCTCTCAGATTTGGAATGAAAAAGTCTGTGAGCATTACTCGGCTCTTTCAAATCTTGTAACAAGTCCAAAAGAAACCTTTAAGCTCAAAGGTATAATACGAATCAAACATAACTACTAGTACTATTTCAAAAATAAAGGACGATAATTTCCTTACTGAAAAATGAGGGTTATGCTACTCAACGCCAGGAGTTTAAATCTCAAAATGCATGCACTCGAAGCACTCCTCAGTATGGAGAACGTTGACATCTGTGCAGTAACAGAAACCTGGTTCAAGGCTCCACAGAGCACCCCAGCACTACTGGGCTACAACTCATACCACATATTTTGGCCCCAGAACATGGACCAAAACACAAAAGGAGGGGGTGTATCCATATTCATCAAGGATACCTACACCTCCAGGCTAGTGACGCAGCATGACATCTTCAAGATCATCCATGTGCAACTAACATCAGGCAAATCTGCATTGCAAATTATGGCCTGCTACAGATCACCCTCCATGACCCAGGACTACCACTCTGCCTTTCTGGAGACACTGGAAAACATGAAGGTCCTACCAAACACCCTGATATTGGGCAATTTCAATTACCCTACCGTTAACCGGGAAAACTACTCAAGTATAAACTCCCAGGTCCAGCGCTTCCTGGAATTTATCAACTCAAATGCCCTGGATCAGCTGGTAAACTCCCCTACCAGAGGTGAAAACATATTGGGCCTGGTCATCACCAACATGGGCGGCAGGTGTTCCACACCAGAGGTCAACCCATCACTGGTTAGATCAGACCATAAACTAATCACTCTGGATGTCCATACCCCACCACCACCCCCAACTAAGGAAACCACAGTAAAAAACTTTTCTAAAGCAAACTTCACCTTACTTAAAACAGAGCTGGTAAGTTTCACAGCCCCCATGCTAAAGGACAACACTGCCCAAGATGCAGAAACCTTTACAAATCCACTCTATGAGCACCTACAAGGATGCATAGATCATGCCATCCCTAGCAAAACCAAGACTCACTCCCCTAAGAGAAGGAAACCAGTCTGGTGGACCCTTGCCATAAACAGGCTATACAATAGAAGGAGGAAACTAGTACAGAAAAAAAGCATATCCCAAAAAGGAAAGACATCCCTGATCAGTATCAGTAAGAAACTAAGGTCCCTCATAAACTCCTCCAAGGCTAACTTCGAAAGAAAAATAGCCAAGTATTTGAAAGATAACCACAAAGCCTTCTTTAGCTATGTCAAGAATCTAAGTGGCAACTTGCAGATATGCCCTGAGCTACTGCAAAATAGCACAAAATCTACTGAACTCACTGATATTGTCAACATCCTGGCAGATAGATTCAGTGCAAACTTCACCCCCCCACCCACAAAATGGCCCACAACAATACCGGAAAAGTGTAGTGTCCCAGAAATCACAGACACACAGGTGAAAACAGCCCTTTCAAAAGTCAAAAGCACAGCGTCAATGGGGCCAGATGGTGTCCCAGGCTGCATCTTGCACAAACTACAGAACGAACTAACCCCCCACCTAAACACACTGTTCAATGTCAGCCTCTCCACAGGCTACATGCCCATAGAATGGCACACAACAACGGTTATTTTGCTCCACAAAGGAGGGGCCACAACTGACCCTGGTAAGTATCACCCCATAAGCCTGACTAGCCTGGTCTGCAAGGCTATGGAGAGCATCATCATGGAACTCATTAACAAAGACATTGGGAACCTTCAAACACTTAACCCGACCCAGTTCGGCTTTGTTAAGGACAGATCATGCCTACTATACCTGGTTGACTTCTTCGAGACAGTCACCAAGGCCATAGATGAGGAGAAGGTAGTTCACACAGCCTACCTTGAACTCGCCAAGGCTTTTGACACCATTCTCCACTCAGGAATTATAGAAAAACTCACCAGCCTGAACATAAACCCCTATGTCACGAGATGGGTTTCCAACTGGCTTACAGACAGAACTCACACGGTAAGAATAGCGGGCTCCAGGTCTGATTCTAAACCAGTCACAAGTGGTGTCCCATAAGGCTCAGTCCTGGGACCCCTACTGTTTGGCATATACTTCTCAGAAGTACAGGCAAATACAGGAGTACTATGGCTAACCAAGTTTGCCGACGACTGCAAACTGGGAGCCATAACTGACTCTCTGGCTGACACAGACATTCTCCAAAAGGGCCTTACTGAGATGGACACCTGGTGTCAAAGTCATGGTCTCAAGCTAAATGCCAAAATATGCTTAGTCATCCCATTTGAGAAAAACAAAACAACCATGAATTACCACATAAGTGGCAGCCCCCTTAATACAGAAGAGGTAATAAGAGATCTGGGGACCCAGGTAGATAGCAATCTCTCCTTTGACAATCATATTGCCAAAGTAGTTAGGAAATCCTTCTATGTAGCCCATCTAATTACTAAAGGGTTCGCATCTAGAAATAAAGAGGTTATAGTGCCCCTCTACTCGTCACTCATCAGAACCATCATTGAGTACAATGCCCCATTTGGAATGTACCTCACAAGACACTTTCAACAGCTGGAAAGGCCACAAATGTACCTCACCAAGAAGATTACTGGTCTCAAACATATGTCCTATGCAGCCCGACTGGAAAAATTCCAGCTGTACTCAGTGGTATATCGCTTGCTCAGAGGTGATCTTTGCTGACTTACAAAGCCATGTCCAACTAAGAACTGATGGATATGCTCCACCTAAAGAAATCCAAGTCACTGCGAGCCACTCGCTCTAGTGAGCTAAACCTTGCCACAACAATAAATAGAACCTGCTGGAGGGATAGATTCCTGTCACAGAGACTCCCCATGATTTGGAACAAAATTCCTAACTACATTAGGCAGAGCCCCTCACTAACACTCTTCAAGAGAAACCTTGATGAGTGGATGGGTAACAGAAAATACACCCCTGGGATCACTTCATTGGCTCTTCTTGACAAAGGCTCAGTTAATTAATCAATGGGGCAGCGAAAGCTGACACACTCTGGCTAGGCTTATAAATGCCCTCAGGCAGATAGCCTAGTACCTACCTATGAACCTATGAACTTAATACCACTCCCTATTCCATTTACAAGAAGACCTTACAAAGTCTGTAAATCTTTTTTACACTGTAAATGATCTCATGGTCAATAAATATTTTCATTTACAAAATGAAAAAAGAAAGAACAGAGTAAAATATAAAAGTTGTCCTGGATTAATAATAAAATATACAACAAAATGAAACTTAAGAACAGAGCACGGTATACATGGAAAACAACAGGTGGCATACTTTAACAGAAAATTCACATACTGTTCACAGATTTTGAAATTTTAAAATAAATCAAGCAAATATCAGTTGCCCAAGAACAATTCTTTCTTGTCTTAAAACTGAAACTATTCTTGAACATTATTAAGGACACCACAAACTAAGGTACAGTTTCTTCCTTCCTTCCTAAATATCAAGGCCATACATTTTGATGACTATTAAACCTTTGTCTCCAACATTATTACATATTTTTGTAAAAATATACCACATATCATTAATTTACACTCTGTCTCTTGACTACTATTTCACATTCTACTTTATAGAAGACACACATATTTATAAATGATTCATTTGTGATAATATCCTAAATATACAGAGCTATCTAACTACAGAGCTATCTCACTAAAGGCTTATCTAACTACAGAGCTATGTAATAACAGAGTTTTCAGTGTTTCATTAGGCTACCAGTTTTGCAGTCTGGAGCCATTAAATAGGTGCATCTCAGAAGTCAGTGTTTGAATATATTTGGTTCTTCTTCTTTATATAGGACTTCATTAGCACCATTGCTTCTCCTTGTATTATTTTATATACTGATGACATCCTTGAAGTCAGTCCTCTGCTACAAATAATTTTAAAATCAAATACGGGGAAATCTTAATGTCTATAACTGGATCACCTAATAATATTCTTTCAAGAAACTCTAATAAAACTGATTGCATTCTCTTTGTGCATTAAAAATGATGATATTAATCTATGTTACCCTGTGTAACATCTGCTTGAAGAGGATTCTAAATATAAATATAAGTAAACAGCAATTTAATTATTACAATATTTTCTTCTTAAATAATTTTTCTAGATTAAATATTACTAAGTATAAAGGGTAATTCAGTAATGGTAATGTTTCTACCCACTGGTGACCGCTCCTCGACCACGACCAAACCACACCAACCGTGGGTAAATTTAGCATTACCCACACCCAGGCATGGGTTATTGCTATAATATTTCTAGAGTGGTTAAAGTCTACCCTTTCTTTCAAGCACCACATTCAACTTATGTTTGACAAGACAATATTACAGCTAAAAGTCTGCTGTATAGTTTCTAATCCTCCTGCTTCTAATGCTAAAAGATTAATTGCAAGAAAATGTCTTATACCTAAACTGAACAGTGGCATACCAATTATATCAGTCCTTTCAAGTCAAAGTACTCAAGTCATGCAATCTGCCATTAACAGCAAAATTTGCAAAGTCTTCAACTCTTACTTCTGCCTTCAAGCACCACTGCAATGTCCTGTAACAAGTCATTGGGCTGCTTGTTACAGCTTATGCTACCTTTCTCCTCTCTTTAAATTATCCCACAAGTTATTTCAGCATTGGCAGCTCTTACAGTGATTTAAGAAATAATAATAACAAATGTTTTATACCTCAGAGGTCTCAGTCCATAAAAAAGATGGGGAGAAACACCTTAGGAAAGTCATTCCTACTAAATGGAGCAATTTGCCAGAGAATATTAGGAATGTAAATAACTGTTCCATATTCAGAGTAAAGTTGATTTAACATTTAAACACGTTTTTTTCTTGTAAATGTTTCAGGAATTACAGACAGTTGAATTACTTCTTATCTGCAAAATAATCTTTATACATTTTCAGTTAATACTTTGACAAACTATCTATTCCTGCCTGTCTCCTACTCTACTCTGTTCCTCTCTTTTATTTATTCCTAACCTTACTCCTGTCTTCCTATATCTTACTTTCTTGGGAATGTTTTGATGACCAATTTTTTGAATTCATTTCCAAACTGTTATTATTGTATATATTTAATCAACTAATTTATTCCTATATAAAATTAATATTATTTCCATGTCATTTCTATGGTTGCACACATCTTGCTCTATAATAGTATTATTTTGTTCTAAATTATGTAACTATATTTAGTTTATTTTCTCAATAATACCATTTTGCTTAAAATTATGCATATACATTTATTTTACCTGACTGTGTTGTAGAAATGCAGAACTTTATGACACTATATAGTCCTGGCAGTAGCTGAAACACGTCCACAGACCAATTCACTTAACTCAGTTAAAAAAATGAAATAAATAAAAAATATACACAACTACATCAAAATTCACAGACCAAACAATTCTTAATGATCATCCATTGTAATATATACCATTTTCTTTGAAATATATGTACGAATGCCATTTCAAATTGCCACAGTAAGAAATAACACGTTTGTGCTGATGACAATAATAAATTGATCAATTAAAACTAAATTAGTTAAGATGTTCAGAAAAATCAACAGGAAGTACATGATGCATGCTCATGCTTGAAATTGGAAAGGTTTAACAGGTTCATAGGGACTTACTAGCGTATTTATCACGAGGATCTCAACAAGCCAAGCCTTACATTCTCATAGTAGTTTTTAGCCTTTATATTTTGTGCAGAAATAACCAGGAGATGGGCAGAACAAGGTTATGTTGGGATATTACATGCTGCCCCCTATCCATGAGGCACAATGGTGCTAAACTTGAGGCGAATTTTTGATTATCATCCATTCATCCAAATTATGTTTGAATGGAGTAAGGCAAGTATTTTGCATTATGTGGAGAGGAAGACAGTCCCAAAAAAGTAGAATTCTCTATTATCCATACCTATCCCTTCAGCATGTTCTATTTATGTTGCAGAAGTAACTGAGATCCCATGAGGTGTTTACGCTACCATTGGATTTCCAAATGTGTAATATGTCTGACAGGATATGGTTTATTAAGGTTATATAAGCAAGGCAGAGGTAAATTCTCAGTAGCTTGTATGACACCAAGAAGAGGGACAAACCTTTGAGATGGTCTGCATAGTTATAATTTAGGAACTTGAGTTCCTTAGTGAGGAAGCGTTCTGGCCATTCCTGCTGTGACAAGTGTTTGGAGAAATATGTGGTGAAAGGGACATTATAATAACCTGTAGGTAATGTTATACTATTTACGGTTGGTGTTGGGTTTGGTCGAGTTGCGCGAGAAATAAATCATATAAAAACAGAGTAGCATTACCACCCACCCCAATAGATGTGCTATTATCTCATGACATTATTTCATAGTATAATGCCTGTTTACTGCCCTTCGATCTGAGGGCATCAAATCTTCTTAAGATAGCGAGACTGCGGCGCTTAAGCATCAGAGTCGAGCTAAAAAATTTGCGGAGAAAGCAAGATCTCCGTTTTTTTTTTTGTGTTTAGCTATGTTAAATGAGTTTAAGATGAAGTTTAAAAATAACAGCGGACATCTCCGTTTGCTTATTTGTTTAAACCTGCATATGTTAAATCATTTAATTTAACTACAAAAAAAACGGAGAGGAGATCTTGCTTTCTCCGTTTGCTTTAATTAATGCTGGCTCGCTATGTTAAATTTAACATGGCGAGACAGTTTTAAAAAATAAAACGGAGATCTCGGGAGTTTCTTTTGCTTTTTCGCTCGCTATGTTAAATCCATTTAACATTGCTAACCAAAGACATAAAAAACCGAGTTATACTAACAATCGGCGGACCTTCATTAGTATAACTCGATTTACAACGGGCACGCTGGCCAATCAGCATGCACGTTTTGGGGGGATCATGGTATAATACTAAATAATCACCCTACTGAGTTTGAGTACAGAGAAATTATTACATCCCTGGACTTGCATGCCATACATTTAGATATTGTAATGGACCTCCTTCAATAGTGGATATGTGATGACCTTAAAATAATGGCTATGTGATGACCAAAGGCTTCCAGATTCCTGACAGCTACAATAATTTTTGGGAATGTGTTGTCAATTTGATGGATACAAGGGGAATCATACCCCTTGCCCAAAGAAATCTACATTCTTAATCTGCGAGAATGAAAACCAAATGTTATACCTTTCTCATTTGATTTGCATAACTTATTATGAAGCATAATTTGTAATAATTTCCTATGAATAGCCATTTATATGTTATAGCAGCTTTCAAAAAGAATGAAAGCATTGTGATGAACAGTGTACTGAATATGCTCTAAACGTTTAATAACAGAAGATCTTAGGTTATAAGAACTGAAGTTGGATTGTGTAGCACAACTATGAGCCTTTCAATTTAAGACGTTTCATAACATAACAAACCAGTGTTTTTTTTTTTTTTTAACTTTTACAAGTCAGTAGGATCCCGTCATTTAATGAATTCTTTATGTATTCAATGTCAAAATATTGTTTGGTTTTTGGAAGGAGAACAGCGCAGTGGATCAGTGGTTAGGAATTCTGCCTCACAGCTTCAGAATGTTTGGTTTAAATCCTGAGTTTTGGTCACTCTGTGCAGACGCCTGCATGTTTTCCACATCTGTTTCATCTCTCCTTATGTACTCCAATATTTTACCTCCCAAAGACATGCTAGTTTATTGGCTAATAAAAGTTCTACATATATCTTCTATTTTGCTCCTGTGGCCTAGGTCACAGCTGAAATGCATCATACAGACCAGTTCACATATCTGGTTAACAAATTAAGTTAAAATTAAAAAAAAATCTGAACATTTTTTAAATCCTCATGCTTTTCACTAAAGAACTGCTGCAGTGGTGCAGCGGTTAGCACCATCACCTCACAGCAAGAGGTCCTCTGGTTCAATTCTCGGCTAGAGTGCCTTCTGTGTGGAGTCTGCATGTCCTCCCCATGGTCAAATTCACTTTAAAAGACATGCAGGTAGGTGCATGTGTGCGTGGGTGTGCCTTCTTTGAAGGTTGGGCACTGGGCTGGCAACATGACACCATACAAATTCACTGCCAATCATTAGAGGACCGGAGTTCTACTGTGGTGACCTGTAAACAGGAAAAGCCGAAAGACAGTATATGCTTTTCACTAAAGCTTTAAAATTTTCTTAAATTCTAACATCTTTCACACAAAATTATTATTTTATTTTAAATCCTCAGGAGTTTCATGCAAAACTTAATTTTCTTAAACTAAGCTAAATGTTGAAGCACTTCTGCATCAACTATTAGCCTGGCTATTTTAGCTCTAGCATTAATGCATCTTAAATTTACCTCAGTCTTAAAGTTTTTATGATTACGTATTAACAGTTCCGACAGTAAAGACTCAGACTCACCTTCAAATAATGTTTTATAACTCTGCATGGAGTCGTTCCTACTGGTCTTTTTTAAGTCATTCACTCGACAAGTACTGCAGGCAGTAGGGTATGAAATGCTTCACTACACGTTTCTGTCACAATGGAACTGGGAGATATTTTTTAAAAGTAGCTTAAATGTGATAAATTAAACTATTAGTTTACTTCAGTTCCTAAAATAAATTTGTGCAACTACTGCATTGTGTAGCAAGATTATCTTTAACTCTGCTTACTGCAGTCTGCCAGTCAGTTTACCAAAGCACACAATTATTGTGCACCTGTTTGCACAGCCAGTGAGCTAGGCATGCTGCACTCAGGACAACTCCTTGTAATGAGGGTGTGGATGTTATAAACAGTGCTAGGTTTTGCAGATTCTTCAGCTGTAAATAATGAGTCTTTGCTAAGTAATACTGCACAGGCAGCTTTATAGAAATCTACAATAATCTGTCCATTATTAGGTAATTCTGCTGAGCCCCTGAAGCACCTAACTGTCCAGATAGAATATTCTAGAAAATGAAGACTGTGGTAGTACAGCAAATTCAGAAGAAAACAGCCCATAAATTTGTTGCACCATGATTAGAACGTATACAAATATGTGCAAAATGAATGCTTAGCTTTAGTTAAGCACTTATTGTTTCATAGTTTTATTCCATACCACAGATGCTTACAGCTTAACTGTTTCTGTGGAGTCTTCCTTCTCAATTTCAGCATGATACTGTGATACAAACCTAAGAGCAGTTAGACTGACCATTGATCACCTCATTTCAGAACTTCTGGTGGGTGGAAAAAGGAAAAACATTGCCAAGCAGCATCATTGAAAACTAAAATTTTCAGGCAGCATGTAAGAGGCATGCACAGTGGGTAGTGTGTGGTAATGAGATGACAACATAACAATGACAATGGACATCATACTCCCTTGTTCACTCTTATGAGTCACATCTATAACCCCTTGGACAGCCACATTAGGTTCATAGGAGGGTACATGCTAGTGGCCCTAGAGGCTTTACAAGCCTATACATTTTAATTTCGAGTATCCCCATTTGTTCTTTTTGAGTAATTTGCAGAATTAATTTATGAACAGAGCAGGTCTGTGATCAACACTGGCTACCCGTGTCCATGACAGACATGGGTGCTATCCTAGGGATGAATTTGCCCATCCAATTAACTAGGTTGTGTTTACTTATTTACTTATTTTACATTTGTTGACCAGGAATGTCTGACTGAGCCCAAGCCCTTTTTCAGCAGAGGCCTGGGGAAAAAAGCTCCAATTAATACAGATAATACAAACAATTTAACAGTTCTAGGGTAATTTAAGAATCCATGCAATATATATAACATAATTAAAAGTCTATAGAAAACATGCATCAGTACTGTATTACAAATGTTTCATAATATATGGACAGTACCAGCGTCTTAAATGGTATTTACAGAGAAAGGATGGGAAAGGAAAGTGTAGAGGTGACTAGAGGAAGGAAAAAGGATGGAGTAGGTCTAAGGTAATAGAGGTTGATTGTAAGAGGAGACAGTGGAGAGAGAGGAGAAAGAAGGTATATTAGATTAATATATTCAGGGAAGGTAAGAAAAGTGGCAGGTCCAGTGCCTTTTAAAGTACTCCTTTGTGGCCAATTTAAATTGTTTAGGATGTGTAAGAGTTCTGATTTCAAGAGGAAGTTTGTTCCATGCTATAGAGGGGTCGTAGCTATATATGTTGCACCCTGATTTGGGCTTAGGTTTGTAAATATATAATAGATCTTGGGACGAGCTCCGGAGATTTCTTGTAGGGGAATAGTGGGAGATGAGGGAGCATAGAGATGGACAATAGGTTGGCTGATACAGAAATGAGTGTATGGTTTGGAGCTGTGAGAAGTAGGTAAGGTAGTTCAAGCCAGTTTAAGTGTTTTAGGGAGAAACCGTGGTGGGATTTATGGGTTTGTTGAGCTGCAACTCTAGCTATTTTGTGATATGTGGACTCACGCTTGGTAAGTAGAGAGGAGTTTAGATTTGTGAGAATTTGGGAGCAATAAGTTAAGCAGGGAAGAAGGTAAGCATGTGTGAGAGTAATCCTAGCTTTGAGGGTGAGAAATTTTTTGTTTCTGTATAAAAGTCCTAGTTTCTGATGGGTTTTCCTGATACAATTATTTATGTGATGGTCGAATTTTAGCTGATCATCAATGGTGACACCGAGGAGTTTTGTGCTGGACTCAATAGGGATATTTTTAAGTGACATGGAAAAGGATGATTTGATGTAGTTTACTGTTTCATGGAAAAAGAGTAGTATTTTTGTTTTTTTAGGGTTGAGGATGAGCTCATTGTTGGAGAGCCATGTCTCAACTGAATTAAAGAAAGACTGGGTAGCAGATAAAAGTTCAGAGGGAGAACTGGAAATGGTTATGACTGTAGAGTTATCAGCTTATTGGACTATGGAAGAATATGGGCAGGAGGAATGGAGTAAGTTAGTGAATATATTAAAAAGTAGTGGTCTGAGGATGGATCCTCTTGGGACACCCATTTTTATTGGAAGGGGATTAAATAGTGCAGAGTGCCATCTCATTGATTGCAGTCTGTCTGTGAGATAGTTGGACCATGCAACTGTATCTGGGGAGAAATTGAGGTTAGACAGTTTGTTTAGTAGCAGAAAGTGAGAAAACAGTGTCAAAAGCCTTTGAGAGATCAAGGAATAGACAAGATATAAGTTTTTGATCATCTCTGGCTAAAGAAATAGTGTTGAGGAAGGACAGAAGAGCAGTGGTGGTGCTAGGTTTAGGTCGGAAAATGTGCCATATAGGAGTAAGTAGTTTTTCCTGTAAGAGATATTGCATAATTTGTGTGTGTATACATTTCTCTAAGACTTTAGAGAGAGGGGGGAGAGGATAGCAATTTTTTTGAAATTAGAGATTTCCGAGCAGTTACCTCCTTTAGGAATAGGTAGTGTGTAGAATTGTTTCCAGATAGATGGAACTTTAGATTCAGCAACAGAGCGACTGATGATGATAGATACAGGCACAGCAAGAGAGTGAGCTGCTGTCTGGAGAAAGTATGATGGGATGTTGTCAGCAGATACAGAGCATGTGTTTAGCCTAGAGAGCGGGGTTTTGATGTAGGTAGTGGGAGCAGGTTTGAGGGAGAAAGTGTTAAAAAAGCAGTTGAAGAAGGTTCAGGGCAGTTGGGGGCATTGGTGGTAGTGAGGTTGGGGTTAGATACTTTGGATATTGAATCTTTAAAGTAGGTGTTGAAGGTGTTGGCTGTTTCATCTGGTGATTTGTATCTGTGTGGTTTAGAGAGATGGTTAGTACACCTGAGCACTTTTTTGGGTGAGTGGTCATTCAGAGAATCAGGGAGTGTTTCAGGATTGTGATATTTAGAGGGATTTGAAACAAGTATCCAGTCTATGAGAGTGCTGGGAGAGTGAGAGTTATTTGTATGGGTTGGTTGAGAGATTAGTGGAGTAAATCCATATAGATTTATATGATGTGGGGAGCAAGGTTTACTGAGGTTTATAGCCAAATAATAGTTGTGTCCCCATGGAGGATGGTTTCATTAGGGATGTTTTGAGAATAATAGGAGAGAATGTTTTCCAACAGGGGAATATTATCACCTGGTGGAATGTAAATGGCTACTATGGTAATGGTAGTATAGTTATTGAGTTTAAGGTTAACTGCCAGTGTTTCAGCAGGAGAAAAGGATGGGATAGATTGCATAGAATGGGAGATAGTGAGGTTGTTGGAGTAGACAATAGCAATTCCACCCCCCCTTTTTTTTTGTATGGTCCAGGTGGACTAGATTATAGCCCAGGGGGAGAATATCTTTGTCAAGGTTATAGGGCTTAAGCCAGGTTTCAGTTAGTGAAGTAACATCTGGGGTGTGATTAGATATCCATGCATGAAAGTGGTTAACTTTATTAAGAATGCTTCAGGTATTGATAGCGTAAAAAGAGATTTGTTTGTTTGAAGTGGAGGAGTGGCCCGAGTTTGAAGAGGTGTTTAAGAGGGGACCAGTTTTAGAGATGGGTCCTGGATTTGGGTGAATGCCACCTGATATGAGTAGTCTAGTAGGGCAGTATTGAGTTTTTACTTTTAATGTGTAGTATCTAATATGTTTTTCATTGTTTTTAGATGTTAGTGAGTGGGAGGGAGGATTTTTATTTTGGGGAGTTGGGTGTTGATGGGAATGATAGAAGGAGAGATAGTTATAGGTTGCTGTGATTGGGAGAAATCATAAGTATGTGGGTAGATATGAGCTTTATGAAAAGGAGATAAAGGTGTGGAAGGTGATGTAATAGTAAGTAGGAGGAATAGTGGAAGCAGCAGTAGGGTAGAGAGAACTGAGATATGCATAGTTGAAGTGGGAAGAGTAAATATGGGTGAGGTGGGAGGTGAAGGAAGTAGAACTTAAGGTAGTGATTTAGGAGTAAAGAGTTGAGACAGTTTAGTTGTTGATAATAGATTGGAAGGAGAGGTATAGTATTTTCTGGTATATGAAAACTAGATTAGGAGAAGGTAGTAAGAATAAGCTGAGCTGCTGTAAAGGGAGGGGTTTGAGAGAGGTGGAAAACAGGTGGGAGGGGGTTGAATGTGGGAGGAAACAGGTGGTTAGATATAAAGGAAATATGGGGGGAGGTTGGATGGTAATGTGGAAGCAGCCTGAAACAGAGGATATTCCCAAAGAAAACAATCTATGAGTACAATTTAAAAAAGGAGAAAATGGTATTTGCCCAGTGTAAGAAGGTAGATGTCAGTCCTTATCTAACTATTGCCTGGTTTACAAGGGGGTAATATTAATTCCCTGGGAGGAGGTTAGAAAAGTATAAAGTAAACCAGACAAGGTTTTAAATTTATTAGCAGGAGAATATTTAGAGTCAGCGATAGGGAGGGTAAATATAAGCAGGTCAGGATATAGAGAGTCTGGCTGTTCATAATATTGAGCTCACTGCAGCTACCTTGCCTTACATAGGTCACTAGTTTAGGCAAAAATAAGATTACAACCACTTAAGGCAGATAAACTGTTATTCATACTTTGTAACTTTTTTGTGTGGATGGTGAAGCTGTCCGTTGGGTGCTGTGGCCACTCCTATTAACGGCTCCTTCAATCCACAATTGGCACTAGGTTACAGACTTGCCTATGGATAGAGGGTGTGCTAGGAGGTAAGGAGGGAAGAACAAGATCGAAAAAATAAATTAGGAGAATTTGCAGAGAGGATTAGTCATCAGACTATTTCTCACGCTAAATACATAATACTCTATAAACTCAAAGACCAACAGGGCGCAGTATGTTCCTGTTAAGACACTGGCTATAGTTATGAAGAGAAAATAGCTATAGTAACTGCCTTTAACGGTAAAGTATGTAGAAATATTCCCAAAGTCAACACATTTACAGAGAAACACTAGGAGTACAGGGCAGCCAAGCATATACATACAAGTAAAACATTGTATCAAAGTGGATGCCGCTAAATTTTCATTTAGAATGTGGCAGGAAACAAGTTACATGTATACAAGTAAAACAATATGAAAGTGGATGCCACTAAGTTCTCATTTAGAATGTGGCAGTAAAAAAAAATACATGCTTACAAGTAAAACAATGTATCGAAGTGGATGCCACTAAGTTCTCATTTAGAATGAAGCAGGAAAAAAGTTACATCCGTATATGCAGAATTTACAACTTAAATAACACACAGCAAGCCAATTCTAGTGCATATAATACAAGTGCGCCAGCTGCAGGAAAGACACAGGTTACACTGCACAACACAGCTGTAATACGCTTAAACTGCAAGCTGCAACAACCAGTGATTCATAGTTTCAAACCGCTATAAGGTAGAGAAAATGTACTATTACTGATACAAAACTATATTTTAACTAAAACAACACAGGGGTTAAAAAAAGAAATGTTAGTAACCAGATAACAGTTTACTTACAGTTATGTCCAAATTTACTGTGTGAGCACACTATCACAGAAGCCACCCGGCTTGGGAAGGACGAGTGGGAATATTGGATTTTAAAAATGGTGCCGAGGGATCTGTGGAAATAATATAGCTCTAGCCAGGAAGTGAGGTACTGAGTGGGGGGAAGGGGAGCTACACCTGAAACAAAGGATATTCCCAAAAAAAACAATCTGTGGGTACAATTTAAAAAAGGTTTGAATAGAGTCAGTGAGGAGGTCTCTGTTACATGAATAGAAAGTCTATGCCAGAGAAGCGTGAGTCTCTGGGATACAAATCTCTCTCTCCAGCATATTCTGTTAATGTCACAAGGTAGGTTAAGATCCCTAGAGTGAGTGACTCTTGTGCCATTTGACTTGCAGATGTGCAGCATTTCCATCAGGGCAGGTTTTCATGGAGACAAATAATGACCATAAAAACAAGCTGCCACTACTTGCATTGTTTTCAAGACAAGCAAGAAACAGAAGAAGGCTGTCAGCATTTCTTACATATCACATGTGCATGCACCTCACACCTATCAGCAATTTAGAGTCCCCAATGCTCCTTAGAGTATGTCTTTGGAATGTGGGACAAAAGTGGAGCATTTGGAGGACAGCCATGCAAACAAAGGGAGGACATGCAGAATCTGCATAGAATGCATCCCAGGCAAGAAATGAGCAAGAGAACCTCTTGCTACTATATGTGAAATGTCTATGGAAGTAACAGGGAAAAATGTCAGACCACTATATATTGATATCTCTTCCCTTTGCCAGGCACTGTCCACACACTTAGTCCCTACAAACTAAAGTCTCCTCCTTTTTGCCAGGTTCTTGCCAGGACATATGCAACCATCCATATGTAATCCTCATAGTCCACCAAACAGCACATTACTAAATTTGAAAGTATGAAAAAAATGCCAAGTGGAGGGCAGCTGCAGTTAGCAGAGGGATGAAAAAGAAGATGAAGTACTGATTATGGTGCATGTGACCCAGATGCAGCTCATAAAGCTTGAGACTGATGGAGTTACAGGCATAATGGGTGTGCCTATCTTAGGAGGGGAGGATCTGTGGTGGAACAGGCAGATTGCTCACTTAGCCTTGTTGGAGGCTGGTACTTGCAGCAGCTGCCTGGCTGGTGGTACAAGATGGCAAAATAGGCAGAAAAACTGCCCTAGGGTCCAGGGCAGACATGTACTTACAGGCCAGGCCTCACTGCCTGCCCAGTCCCAGTGTACATCATCTAAATGGTAAGAAAAAAGCTCTAGCATGCAGAACAGCATAGGTGATGCTAGTAGCTGTTAGCTCCTCTCCCCTTCCCCCACCCATCAATGACTGAATTGATCCAAACCCTGGAGGTAGTACAAGGGGCACTAAGTAAGGAGGACATAAGCAATACCAACCAACTGATGGGCAGCTGGAAGGACTATTTTTTCACTATGAAAATTGTGTGTCTAACATATTACTTCATAAAGCTAGTCTGAGTCACATAGAGTGATTTTTTTATGCTACAGATGGTTAAGAGGTGATCTGATCACCACAATTAATTTTTATTGAAATATGTGGGTCTCAGAATGGTAGTTCATAGAAGGAATATTAAGAGAAGATATATTAAATTATGTGTAGTTTTAGAACAAGTATGAAGACAAAGATTGAATAAAGTGTAATAAATGAATAAAGTACTATGTGAATTCACATCTGACAACCAATCAAAGTTTCAAATATTAAGAGATTCCTTGGCAATCATATAAGAGCTAGGGCACATATGCTTTTTTTACAGTAGGTAAAATGAAGCCTTTGGATTTCTTGACCTCTTATTATGATATGATGTGACATGATATATGATGTAACATGACTTGATATAATTTCAGATGATACCATATAATATACCATAATGATAATGTACAATATAATATGATATAACTTACCATGATATCATATGGGTGGCCTAATGGTTAAGGTGGTTGCCTTACAAACACAAGGTACAGGGTTTGAATCTCACAGGGGATAATTGGCTAGGCTTAAAATGGCTTGCAAGGGCAGTTAGCCTAGTACTAATCTATGAACCTATGAACCTGTATGATACCATGGATCCCTTTCTAATACTGGAACAGCCATAACATCAAATTTAATTTTTGTGAGACAAAAATTGTGAAAATGAAATAATTCCATGGTGAATTTTTCCCAGGGCAAGTAAACACTTGCCCAACATGCCCTTTTTTACACTGTAGTGCAATTCTGGAGTTGGTACATGTAATTATGTGGGGTGTAGGAGGTTAAGTCCCCCACATTGGGGGTGTGTGGGGGGCATAGTCGCCCACCTAGTTGGGTTTTATTTACTCTGGTGTGTGTTTCATTAAAGTTTGGGCAACTGTTTACTTACCGTGGGATACATTTGCAATTCAAGCATTTCATTTTCACAATTTTCTTCTCGTGAAAAATGAAATTTGATGATATGGCCATTTTAGTATTAGAAGTAGATCTGATACCATATCATATTATACAATATAATATAAAGTGTATGTCACTATTATTTATGCAAAACCAGTCATGATGCAACACATTACAAACCCCTAACTATATCCTTACTGTTCAAAACACTCCAAAGTATATAGATACAATGTTTCTGAAGTCCTCTGCATCCTCACTCCCTTGCAATTTTAATCTTACTTAATTGGGGTTGCATAACAGAGAGAAAATTATCAAATCCCCTCATGTAACCATGATCCCACTACAATGAATATATATGTCTTGATTAACAGTGGTCCAATGAAATAGGACATTAGATCTCTACTACAATAAGCTGTGTAATCAACCACCTGCATATAGAACTACATGCACATAGAACATATAGAACCAGTCCAACTTGGAAATATTAACATAGATATTAATTGGGCAGCTTTAAAAGCTCAGTAAAGAGGCTTGTTAATTAGTTAAGCAGTCCATTATAAGAACACCAAAAAAAGCAAAAATAAATTACAATTGAAAAAAAGTATTAAATACGCTGAAATAACAACTGATTCAACATTATGATTCTAACTGAAGCACAACTTAAACAATAATTTACTTTGTCTGTCTCGTCTGTCATGGTATGAGAACAAAATTCTAGCACATTACTCTGAATGAGTACAAACTCCATCCAAGCCATTAGTTAAATTATCAATCAGAAGACCCTGAACCACATTCAGTAAATCAAGTCTGATAATAAAATATATAGTTCTACTTCTGGTATTATTTTACTTTTTTAGTGATCTTTATGATCATTCATTATTAGTCACATAAAAAGAATCATGGCTCTCATTTAAATTAAATTCAATTCAATTGGCCATCAATTAAACTTTCCCCAAAATAATCGGAGCAGAAATATATTTTATTCATTCCTGTTGAAATCACTAAAAATAAGTAATTCCATTAAGTCCTTGATTAAGGGGAAAGTACCTGGTTCTGATGGCTTTACCACAGAGTTTTATAAATACTCTGAGTCAAATTTCCAAAATTATTTTATCTTTGTTTAAATAGATTAGCCATAAAGGCACATCACACCACTATATAAACTGCACATCACACCACTATATAAACTGCTCAAAACACAATGTAAAAGCCAGGCAAACAGATTTGAAGTTTTGAATTACAGACCTATTATTTTGAGTAACATTTATATGAAACTTTATGCAATGGTATTTATTAAGACACTAATACAGATCTTGTCAAATATAATTTCTCATATATAGTCAGGCTTTATTAATGACAGGAAAATGCCTAACCAAACAGTAACTTTAGAATCATTACAACTCTTATCAGAAAATTTAAAAAGCAACATTTATGTCATGTCAGTCAGTGTGAATAAAGGCTTTGTTGAAATGCATTTAACGTTTCTTTTTCCAATGTTAACCAAATGTGGTTTCCTTAAAATTTTTATAAATTATATGAAAGTATTATACTCTAACCCTTACACCTATAGTACAATAAATAAATCTTTTTCTGCTTATATCTATATTAAAAAGTGAGACGAGGATGCCCGTTATCCCCACATAAATTCATCTTTTATACTGATGTTTTCCCTTTTTTTCTTTATTGCAAAAACTAGTTGTTTAGTTCTGCATCCTTTTAAGATTTGTTTCAGAGCTTTCACTGATAATGTCATATATATTTTACATGTCCTAATAATGACATTACAAAATTATTGTATACTATTCTTAATGATTTTCAAATTTTTAACTATAACTTAAATATCCAGATATCATCTCTTTTTCCATTATTGCAAAAGAGAAAGTATCTTTTAGATCTACGTAAACTGGTAAGATTGAAAATGTCCCAGTCTGAAAATTTTGGCTATCAGTCTTTCAATAACAAGTAATACCAGTCATTGGAAAATACTTATAAAGCATGGTGAAACATTCTCTTGGATACCAAGAGACGGAATCTAATCACATTTTCTTTCTTATCAAGTACTGCAATCATAAAAAATGAATCTTTTCCATGACTACTTTTTTTTTATTCATATCTACAATTCATAACGTCTCTAAGAAATGTTTCAGTATTATAACTAGTTCAACAAAATATATTTGTTACCCTAAAAGTACTCAAATTTCTTACCACAAACTATCATGCCATAGAAAAGAAGGTAGAATGAACCTACCAAACTTTTATGTTGATTATTTAATTATAAATTCAATGTAACTACTTCAAGCTACATATTTTGATACAAGAAATGAAAAATGAAGCCCTGAATAATTTCATATTTGGATTGGATTGTATGTATAAACATTACAAATGAAATCCATTAGCTGTCCATCCTAAAATCTAAAGACACTAATGCAAAAAAACACATTTTTTTAAAATATTATATAGAACTTTTTTTGAAAATTATTGAAATATTTAAACTTAAAGGATATATCCTTACTTTCTCAGCGTATAAAAAATGATACATCTCACCTCTTTTCCTCTAATCACACATAGTACTGTTTGGGAAATTTTGTCTAAAGGAGATGACTCCTTATCCCAACTTGGTAATCACTTAGGAATGTCTAAAAGTTATTCACCCATCCTAATTTGAATTTGTACACTAAATACACACTTCAGTGTGAAAAAGTACTCTTCAGCAATAATGAGGTCTTCACAAATGTAGTATCAGCTTTTAAATCATATAAATTCTCACCAGAAAGAATTTCCAGTACTCTGATACAAAAGAAACAAATATTTATTGTGAGCGCTTTTGACACAGGATGTTGGCATTAATTGGGTTACTGAATTTTTATTAGAAAAAGATGCTACCGGCAATGAAATAAACTTAGTTGAAAGGCTGTTAGAATTAATACTTAGTAATAATTATTTTATGTTTAACAATAAGTACTATTTGCAAAAAAAGTGGGATTGCCATGGGGTCCCCATGTGGGGGCAGCTTCACTAACTGTGTTATGCCATATTGGGAAAAACATTTTCTTTTCAACAATATAAGATTTAAGAACAACAGCAAGTGGTACACCAGGTACCTGGACAATATGTTCCTAATTTTCAAAGGTAACACAGATGAGGTTGACCCCTTTATGGATGAAATTTCCCAAATAGCCTTTTTTACAATTTACTTTTCAATTTGAGACCAAGGAAATTTCTTACTTGGATGTCCATTTAATAAAAGATACAACAGACAGCAGATATGTGGCTAAGATATATAGGAAGCCTACTTATTCAATGACTTCCTTCACTTCTAGAGCAATCACCCTTTACATCAAAAAAGAGTGTTCGTAAAAGGACAGCTAGTTAGGGCAGCCAAAATGATCTCACCAAATCAAAACTTTGAATCAGAATGTGGGACCCTTAAGAATATGTTTTTAAGTAGGGGATACACTTTGAACCTGCTTGATGACATTATTGCTGAAGTTGTACGGAAAAGGCAGTCAGGTAATTTCAAACCTATACTTAGTAGGGACGCAAATAATATTGAGAATGACCAGAATTTCCAAATAATAGCAAGCCCTACACAAAGTACAAGGGTAGCAAATTACAACATTAGCTTTACCACAGTTTTTTTGCAGGGAGGTTAACATATTAAAGGAAATCTTGAATAAAAACTGGGCCTTAATTAATGAAGACGAAGCAGCTAGAAGCAAGTTGGGGGTTAAACCAAATATTACTTTCTGGAGAGGTCATAATATTAAGACCATTTTAAAAGGAGCAAAGAATTTTATCTAACAAAGGAATGAAGAAATGTGGTAGGTGCTCCTGTTGTAAGTTTGATGAACTGACACTTCATTTTACTGTTTCTAATGTTAAGTACAAATTAACAGGGAAGTTTGACTGTAATACAAAAGGGGTCATTTATTTAGCTAAATGCCAACTATGTGAATGTTTTTACATAGGAAAGAATGAACGACATTTCAAGTAGAGAATCTATGAGCACCAGCATAGTATAAATAAACAGGTCACTACTAATGCACTACCTAGGCACATGTTAGAATTTCCAAACCATTAGTTTTACTATCTTGTAGTGAACAGATTGGCACTAATCCCAGAGGAGGACCTTGGACAATAAAACTACAGGAGAGGACACTCCTCTGTCAGCTAATGCTTAATGTCTATTCTTTCCCTGGCTTAAATGACCAATGTTCACTCAAATGTATTTTAAAATTAAAATCTCTGAGATAATTTAAAAACTACATGTTAACTATGATCTTGACTTTTCAAGCAATGGAATTTTTAGGGTTCTATATGGTTAATTGTATCAATTTAAAAATTATACAAGTCATTTGTATACATGAGGGGAAGGACTTGTGATGTCATGATTATGAGGGGGTATTTAATGGGAAGCCTTCCAAATTTTAAATGTCTGAAGAAGTTCACTGTAAAAAAAGGTGAATGAAAGTGCTCACAATAAATATTTTATTTCTTTTGTATTGGAGTGCTAGAAATTCTTTCTGGTGAGAATTTTTTCTGCAGTTGTTTCCTGTTTATCAGTTTTTTTAATCATATAAACATATATCTGTATCACACAAACTATATATTAATATCAAATTAATGGAGGTGTACTTATATATGCTACTATATGGACTAGATGCAATCAGTTGCCTATTAACAATGAAATTAAAACTCATAAATAATTAATAGTGCTTAGCTTATTAAAAAAGAAAAAAAAACTCTTTATTACTCATCACTTCCTAATAATTGCACACCACATGGTTTACCAGATGTAAATTTACTACACATATTCTGCAATGCATAAATAGCCGGGGAAGCTGTACAATAAATGATCTTTATTCTCTTTCCTAAACTAACTCCTCTCATCTAACATTTTACTATACTACACATCTCTCTCTCTCTGATATAAAAATTTCAGAACTAAGTTCAAATATCATTGCTTTTGCACTGATTAAATTATTTATAGTAAAAATTGGTCCAACTTATTGGCACTTAATTGGTCTGAATTTACTCAACTGTCAGTGAGCAATTAAAGAGCTTGTAAAATTATTTCTTAACATATAAATCTTAATTTCTTAAATCCATTGAAACATGGGCAAATGTACTGAATATTTTATCCTAACCTTTATATTTTATTTCTTCTTGATCTTGCTCCCTCTATTCCATTTACTTTCACTCATTATCATTTTCTTCTTGGAATCTTAGATTTATCCAATCCAAGTCAAACTGATGAGAGATTTAACAAAAGGAGCTACTGCCAGCCCAGCTATCTGGAATTTTGCAAATAATTATATGTCATTTGTGAATATTAATATGATTTATGTAGAAGAGTGACAGAAGAAGAAACTGCCAGTACAGCTGTCTGGAATTTTGTAAATGGTTGTATGTCATTTGTGAATGTTAGCATGATTCATATGCTTGTGTTACGAATGTATTAAAACTGTATGTTATATGTATATCAAAATGTTGGTACAGAAGTGTGTGAGAAGGGTTTGTACAGTACTGAGCTTAAAGATGTGTCTACAGTGTACTCTACTAGAAAAGAACAGAAATGTATATAAACTAGTGTAACTCTGTAAATGTATATATTTTAACAGTGGGAACTGGCACATAGAAGGTTAACTTGTAAAACTTCAGAAAAAAATAGTGAAATTAAATTGTTTTATAACCATGTAATAAAAGAGATGGTTTCAATGCAGCAAGGAGACAGGGTGTCTAAAACTAGGGAGCCTTCTGCATTGTCTTGTAAGAGTGTTTTATTTTTTATGGCTTCCAGCAGCTGCAGAGATCTGAGGGATGTGTATTTTTTAAAGGGAAATGCTACATGTTGGCAGTTTCTAGCAATAGGGGTTTTCACCTGGGGTAGTCAGATGACAAGAGTGATGTCATCCTGCAAGTATCCCAGCAGCAATATTTGAGATCTTAATTTAAGAACTCTCTGACAGAGAGACAGTGCATTTTGTATTTGTTTTTGACCTGACAACAGCATCAACTAGAAAATCCATTCACCACACTTGCCTTGCTGAAATAGTAAGTTTTTAATGTATAGTAATTCTTTTAGATACAGGTAGGAATATAGTGAAGTATAGCTTAGTTGTTTTCTTTCTTTATTTGAGACTGTCCTGCAATGTTGTTTTAAATATTTCCGGTGATTTAACACTCTGAAGTAACTGCGATTCTTTGAGTATTTTCTTGTTCTTTTATTATTTATTATTAAATATATTTAAACCTTTCAACTGTGGCTGATCTGTCTAGAGATATTTAAACTCTTAGAGTACTTACATATATATTTGGTGACACTGTGCAGACCACTCCTAAAAGCCTTGCTCTTGGCCAAACTACCATTTGGATTACTAGTAACATTACTTAGTAAGATTGGACACCCTTTGCTAAGGGCCTTAAAGTAGCTGATAAGGAGTGGCTGGTGGCAGTCCAAACTACCTTATAGTCTGAGCAAAAGTGAGCATAGCTAGTAAACCTGTGCCAGCCTTTTCCAGGTGTGTGTGTGTGTGTGTGTGTGTGTGTGTGTGTGTGTGTGTGTGTGTGTGTGTGTATGTGCCAGCTACATGGGCAGGGGCATGAAACACTGGTTGGACAGAGAAGGTGCTATAGGTTTTGGCTTGGCCACTCAGCTGAGATCTCAACTCTATAGTTGTGCCAGTGGGGAGTCTTATTGGGGAACTGGAGAAAGAGGGAGAAACCAACCGTAGACTACTGTGGTCTCTGCGTGCTCTTAAGGGAAACTGCAGTTTACTGTGTGTGTACTTGTCATCCTCCTAGTGTGTACGTCCCCTAATGTTGTCAGTGGTGAGGATTGAGGCTCCTTGATTACTGGCCCACTGGTGGGCCTTCACAAGAGATTTAACTATGGAAATAAAATTAATCCTTTAAGGCTTTGATGTTTTATTTGTAAATAGTATAAATATTTCTTCTTTTATTTGTTTTCAAGCTACATATATTGTATTCCATTTTTTCTTATATGTTGCTGAGTTATTTTGTGTGACTGTTAGTTCTATGTTTACAAAATATATTTAATAAAAGAAGACTGGAAAAATTGTATAACTATCAGTATACATGTAATCTAGATTACACTCAATGCACCCATCCGGCCAATGACCGTAGACCAACTTTTTGGCACTTAGAGATGGAATTAGTCCATTTTGGGTGGTATGATCTGTCCTGGTAAGAAGAAGGTATCAGAATAGGTAAATTAGCAATAAATAAATAAATAAATAAATATTGCAGGAAAACATGAGATAAATAATAATAACCATTTATTAAAAATGCAGGCTCACTGTACACACAGCCTTTTTTCAAGGGGGACCCTGGGCCAATGTCTGGTTAAGTGAATTGCTCCAGGTCACACAGTAGGCAAATGAGGGCAGAAGGAATTTATCTCTCTAATACAGCTCAGAGCCTTTACCCTGTGCTCAAATGGTCAGAACATAAAAAACTTAAGTGATGGTTTGTCAAAATTCAGTGCCCTCCAAACCCCAAGAACACAGCATCCTGTGCTAAATTGCTCTGCAAAATCTGTACAACTGTCTGCATGCAGGCTGCTGTACCTACCAGAAGTAAGACCAAGACTAGCCCTTTCCTGGTGGCATCCCAAATTAAACAGTATATACAATAAAAGGAAAAAATATCACAAAAATTAAGAAGGATAATTCTCATAAAGATAAAAACTCTCTCATCAAACTACATAGGCAACTAAGAGGGCTAATTAGGACAAGCAAAGCCAACTTTGGCATCAAAATAGCCTCCCAGGTGAAAGATAACCATAAAGCTGTCTTTATCTATGTCAGAAACCTTAAGGGCAGCACTACCAATTTGCTGAACTTGTGGTTAATGACACCACATTCACTGAACCTGGGATACAGTGAACCTGTTAGAGGACAACTTTAATTCCAAATCCCCCCCCCCGTCACTCTCAACCATCTCCACAAAAAATTCCCTCAAACATAAATCCCTCCAACTATAACTAGGGAGTATGTACTGGCTGTGCTCACTAAGCCTCAATGGGCCCAAATAAAGTCCCAGGATGTTTCCTGAAAAGTCTAAACTATAACTTATCAGGACCCCTGGAGTCAGTATTTAACTATAGTCTTAAAATAGGTTTTGTGTCATGTGAATGGAGTACTGTGACAATCATCCCCCTTCATATGAGAGGACCATCAACAGATCCTAGAAACTACAGACCCATAGTCTGACTTGTCTTATCTGCAAAGCCATAGAAACAATTACCATGAAAATTATCAACAAGGACATAGGAGACCTCCAGACACTGGATGCATTCCAGTTTGGCTTTTATCAAAGGAAGGTCATGCGTATTGAATCTGGTGGACTTCTTTGCAAAGGTCACTAAGGCAATGGATTACGGGAAAATGGTGCATACTACCTACCTAGATCTGGCTAAAGCATTTGAAACAATACCCCACATGGGCATTGTTAAACTTGTTGAACTAGGTATAAGCCTATTTATAACATGCTGGACAGCTAGCTGGCTCACTGATTGGACCCAGAACATTAGAATCAGTGAAACCACCTTCACAAAGAGGCTGATCACCAGTGGGGTCTCTCACAGCTCTGTGCTTGGCCCACTCTTCTTTGGCATATACTTCTCAGATGTCAAAGCAAATGTCAAAGGCCTCTGGCTAACCAACCTCACACATGATTGTAAACTGGGTACAGTCACTGCATTACCCCAAGACAAGAACACCCTTGGAAAGGTCTAACACAATCAAATGCTTGGTGACAAAACCATGTCTGAAACATCAGTACTAAGAAATGCATTATAGTACCTTTTGGAAAGTTGGCCACCCTGGATAACTATGTCATCAATTAAACATCCCTAAACGTTGATTCACTACTCAGGGATCTGGATACTCATGTAGATAGTAACCTAAACTTCAATCAACATGTGTCCCAAGGTAGTAAGAATATCCTTCTATGCTGTTCAACTTATAACCAAGGGCATGGCATCTAGGTCCAGAGAAGTCATCATACCACTGTACTCAGCCCTCATTAGCCCCATCATAGAATATAATGAACCCTTCGGTATGTACCTCACCAGATACATGCAGCAACTGGAATGCTTGCAAAGACTCCTTAAAAAAGAATGCATAGTGTAAGCAAAATCTGCTGTGCTGATTTCTTCAAAGCCCTTTCTCTTTACTTGGTATCATAGAGACTTCTGAGAGGTGGCATGCAAGGCATCTCTCGACCCTGTTCTGATGAACCTTTTGCACATCCACAAAACAAACAGCACCAGAACTACTAGATTAAAATATCTAATTTTGCTTGTAACTTAAGTAAGATATAATGAAGAGACAAATATGTTTCTCAGAGAATTCATATTCTCTGGAATAGGCTCCCCATCTGTGTGAAGCAGTGTTCCTCCCTATCCGTATTTAAGCACAACCTGGACCACTGGATGGGTAATCAGAAATTCACCGCTGGTATGGCGCCTATGTCTCTGATGGACAGAGGCAGTCAATAAATCACCCTATATAAATCAAATTTGTGGGTCATATTTGGGTTACATAACTAGGCTTATGAAAGCCCCAGTGGTTATTAGCCTAGTATACACCTATGAAGCTATGAATCTATAAGAAAAGAAAAATAAAATAAATTATTAGATGCAAAGCAAACTTGCTTGCTAATTCTATCCATATGCATTAACTTCATTAAGCCATGCTATCTAAATTGCAATGCTATTTAACTGTTCCATTTTCTCAGTTGCATCCACATCAAAAAAGTATTCCTGGCCCTGCATATACATACATTTCTTTTACCTTTACTTTCGATTCTGTTTAAGTGATAAATTATATATAAAAAAGGACATTTTCTACAGTACATAACTACGGAAACATTTCATCAGATAATTTTACTATAACCACTATTTTTACAACAAAACTACATTAGGCTTTTATAAATGTGTATTGATGTTTCATTTGTCATCCTGTAATTGGGATTCATTTAATTTATTCCATTAAGAGAGTTCTGCATGTACAGAAATTCCCAGACTATTAAGGTAAAAAAATAATCTGTTACCTTACTTTATCTGTTTATTTCTTTGCAGTTCTTAGTCAGGAATACTCATCAATTCTCAAACCATTAAGGTAAAACATGATTGACTATCTGTTTATTTGTTTATTTATCTATCTTTGTTTACCAGGAAAGTCCGACTGGGTAATACCCATTTTTAGTGGAGGCCCAGGGAGAAAAACTTAATTTGCTTAAATTGCAGTATACTTTAAGTTCCAGTGAAACACAGAGTAGTTACATTTCTATTTACAGTTATACATAAACAGTAGTAAAATGTATACATTCTAAGATTTTACAGAGGTGGACGTTATTAAAGTAAAAGACCATGTGCAACTTAGTGGATTGTACAGGTAGAAGTTATGTAAAAAAAATGTTTTGTTGTTTCAGTAAGAGCTTGAGACTATTATGTTTAAGGAGAGTATTTGTACAGTATTGTCCAGTGAACACAAAGTTTTAACTTTCTGATGAGCATGTACATGACCAGGATTGATTAAGATGTTGTTTAAGCAGTGGTTTAAAACTACTGAGCTTGTTGGAGAGTTTTATTTGCGTGAGGATACTATTCCAGAGTTTAGCAATGCAGTGTGAGTACAGCGAGTCTCCTGCAACATTATTTGACTTATTTGTAAGTAATAACAATTTGTTACTAGAACAGAGGTCCCTTGCTGGACAATAGGGCAGTAATAAGTTTTGTAGTGCAGGGAATTTTTCTGGATGATGAATGAGTTTGTGTGTTGTAGTTAATTGTGAATATGTTACGCAGTTGTGCAGTTCAAGCCAGTTTAAACGCTTTAAGCTAAGAAAATGGTGGGTCCTACTAGGAAGATTGGTGGCAAATTTAGCTATTTTATTGTAACAGGAGGCAAGTTTGGCAAATTTAGCTATTTTATTGTAACAGGAGGCATGTTTCTTTCTTTGAGTATTGTTTAAGTTTGTTAGGATAGGAGCGGCATATAAGAGAATCGGCAATAAGAAGGTGATGGCTAGAGTTTTTCTTGCAGTATCTGTAAGGGATCCATTGATCCTATAAAGGGAGCCGAGTTTCTAGTTTGCAGATTTAATGGTGTGCAGTACATGGTGGTCATATCTGACACCGTTATCTATTACAATACCTAGAAGTTTATGTGAGTTACAGTTGCTGACTTTATAATACAGTACTGCTTTTGATTTTGGCAACTTCTTGAGGTGAAAAGTGTTAACTTAGTTTTTTTTTTCTGTGGTTGAGTAGGAGGTCTGATTCTTTGAGCCAGGATTCTACAGAGGGGAAAGATTTTTGGGTAGTCTTGGAGCTTATTTATTGTTGAGGCCGCACGCATTAATGTTGAATCATCTGCATACTGAACTGAACTAGCATGCTGAGTGGAGGTGTGGAGGTCATTAATAAATATATTAAATAGTAGGGGACCCAGAAGAGAGTCTTGAGGGACACCTTTAGTAACTGGATGAAAGGATGAGTAGGTTTGTTGCCATTTAACAGCTTGTTGCCTTCCTGATAGGTAACTAAAGATCCACAAAAAAGAGTATTGGAGGAGAGTTGAACGAGCAGTTGCTGGTGTGAGACAGTATCAAACACATTATAAGTATCAAATGCCTTATTAGCATTTATAACCAGAGATTTCAAGCTCAGAGATCTTATTTTAATATACTTTTGTGAAAATGTATTTCTAAACATAAAAGTACAAAACACAAAATTAATGAACTAATTATACATCCACAGTAATAATAATAGCACAATACCAAAACAGGTTCTATATAGAATATTAAACAGTACACATTAAACTACTTAGCAAGTGTACATTAAAAGTAACACAGTAGCAAATACTACATTCCATCAGCACAAACACTATGCATGATTACAGAGCAGGTAATACACAGCTGTGTAGTAACACACAAGGTATGGTAACAGTATGAGAGGAAGGTGGCTAACATATGATATACTGAATTTGGTAAAATGGCTTTACAGAGATAACACATAATATAACAATAATATAGAATATTAAGGTATTAGCATAGGGCGGCCGCAGTTGTGCAGCTGTTAGCGTTGTTGCCTCACAGCAAGAGGGCTGGGGTGCCTTCTGTGCAGAGTCTGTATGTCCTCCCTGTGGTCATGTGGGTTTCCTCTGGGTGCTCCGGTTTCCTCCCACATCCCAAAGACATGCTGTAGGTGGACTGGACACTCTAAACTGGCCCTAGGTGTGAGTGTGAGCATGTGTGTGCCTTCTGTGGAAGGTTGGGTGTCAGGCTGTCAACTTGACACCGTAAAACTCCACTGCCAATCATGAGCATACAGGTGATCCGCTGTGGCGACCCCTAATCGGGAAAAACCCGGAAGAAGAAGAAGATTAAGGTATTAGCACACTGGCAGTACACAGACTGCAACTTGTCATGTTGAAAAATTGAATGAAGTGGTTTGATACAATGAGATGAAGTGACAGGGTGTAGGAAAAGAAAAAAAATTCAAAGCAGATTTATATATTACAGTAAGACTGCTTACATCACTCCACAACTTTACATCCAGTTTTTATATACATAATCTAGATGATATTTTAACATGGCCTTAAAGTATTTGTTGCATAAATTACACCCGAGGCTGTAAAAATGTTTGTTTCAGAGCTCCTGACAGAAACAGAAATCAGGATCTATAGAATCTATATTAAGAATAATTTATAGCAATTTGTTGATCTACTGAGATTCTAAGGTCATGATCCTGATTAAGATTATGGGGTAGTCGCCGTGGCACAAAAATAGGGAGAGTCGGGGAGCATAGCATCCCCAATTATATAACATTTCTGTAAAATGCTCCTCAGAATGAGCTGTAGGCACACTAGTCAGTAACATTTTTCATGCACACATAAGTGAAAAATTATAAACTCTTCATAATAACTTCTACTGTATAGACCATGGCATGTCAGTCCTAGCATCACAAATTATGAAAACCTTGTACTGGTTGAGTTTATAACTGAATCAAATTGAACTGAATGAAGTACAGAAGCTGCTGATAAAAAGAGAATAATTAGTAGGGAATATAAAATATTGCATAATAACTATAGAAATCAACCAGAAGAGGCCAGAAAAGATTGGGAAGAGAGATCAGAAAAGTAATTCACAAAGAAACAATGGGAGGATCTATTGTATGGCTCCCAAATATGCAACAAAATCTGTAAGATCAAGGACTTTTGCCTGGAAGTGCTTACATACTTTTACATGCCAAACTGACTCCAAAACATTTTTTCCTCAGGTTGGAGGTAAAGTTGGAGGCATGATGTGGAAGAAAGAGGTAACTGGGAACATATGTTTTGGGAGTACAATGAGTTGGCTGACTTTAAAATTTCCCTACAAAGTACTCTGTCAGGAATCCTGGGTGAACAAATGGGTGTAACTAAGAACATTATTTTTTCAGCTGGGATGCAAGATATGAATTGCCTAGACATAGAAAAGCCTTGTTATGCTTGATTCAGATGGCTACCAAAAAAGCAATTTCTATTATTGCAATAGAGATAACAGAACAAGATATTATAGATATCAATATATGTGATGAATAATGTTTGTAAATGTGAACTTGTTAATATGGTTTGATTACTTTTATATAAATGTAAGTCTGCCTGTGTCGCAAGTGATCTCTACTCACAAATATACAATTCATTAACTAATACTAGAAATTCAGACTGCAACATATAATGACCTGTTTAATGATACTAAATATAAATGCTTCTTGAACAGCTGTAAAAACTAGTGCTTAATTACAATTCATTAACTATAACGTAACCCATCCTGTATACTTTCCTAACTAAAGACCAAGAAATTTGTCTAACTCCTGCCTCTGCTGTACAACCATACATACTCCCCTTACATCCTTTCTACATACTTCCTCTATATAACTGCTTACCTCAGCTGTGTAACTGACTGACCCTCATTCTTAACTTTGATCCAAGAAATTCTATTCTCCCTTGAACTGGTATGTGTTGTATAAGCCTGTGAAAGCTTTTACATGGATAAAACCACAAGAAAGCTTTCAAGGGTGATTTATAAGCACATTTTAGCCATTAGAAATAAGGATTTTAATAATGCATTGGCAAAACATGCTGATCATTGCATTATTTTTAAAAACTTTAGTGTTTGTGTTAGACCACATTGTCAGTAAATCTTTTAACAGGATGCAAAAACTGAAGCAGAGTATAAAAAAGTTAGATGGCAAATAACACAGGCAACTTTTAAAGTATTTTATATACACAAATAGTTTAATGTGAACTTTGGGTCACAATTAGCAGCTATACTTTTAATAAGGTGTTTACAACTGCTAATGACTTGAATGTTGTATTAACATGGTATTTATTGGTTTTGTATTTGTATTAATAATATTAAATATTTACGTAACTATGAACATGTGATGTTGCAGACTCATGTCAGCTGCGTGATTATGTGATTTTTTTAGGGTATTTAAGGTAAGCTGCTAATTTGAATTTATGTGTTCTGATTAAGGTTTTTGAGATATTAATCAGAACAAAAACACCCAACTACATTTCATTTATCTTGTCTTCATTTTTATTTTTAAGCCTTCTGTTTTGGTTTTGTACATGCTGCATAAATGCTTTCTTTTATCCTTTATTGTTGACCAGGTTAGTCACTCTAGGCTAGCAGCCATTTTTTGGGGAGATCCAAGCTGGTATTTATATGACTTGAGGAAATTTGGCCAAGGCATAGGGGAAATTCCCCTACTTTTTTTGATATGTGTCATGGGATCTTTCACATCCACCTGACCTTCAACCGAATCAGGCAGATGGAGCCTCAGGTTAATGTCTCCTCTAAATTGTAAATAGAAACATTTTCTATGTTGTTCCATAATCTGTATGACTGTTTAATTTCAAAAGATAAATGCCATGTTTTGTATGAGTACACAAATTTGTTGCTTGTATACTTGCTACCGTTTTAAATGATATGACTGGTTACTTACTCTGTTTGTAAGTCTGGGCTGAACCAGAAAATGGTCCACTGAGATCATCTTTGTACCCCAGTTACACACACACACACACACACACACACACACACACACACACACACACACACACACACACACACACACACACACACACACACACACTGACACACACACACAACATTCTATGAGGGGAAAGGTATGCACAGCATTACTATCATACAATGTTTTACATTCTGGTGGCCTGTTGCTATTGATAATCACACAGATGGACAAAGCTGTTCAGATAAAAGCATCCTTACATCACACAGTGGAAAATAGTTCATTTTCTGTTTACTCACTTTATCCATTTTAAGAGTTTCAGGGGAATAGTAGCCAACACTGCACTCAGTGTAAGGCAGAGAAATAAATTCTAGACAAGATGCCAGTCCACTTCAGGTTGAACACAAACACATTACCTTATGCATGACACAAATATTTTTTGCTGTGATGAGAAAACCATTTTGACTCATAAATAAGGCATTATTAATTATTATTATTATTATTATTATTATTATTATTATTATTATTATTATTATTAATTAATGAATACAGCACACCATAGAGTTTTAAATCCATATAGGATGAGAATGGTAGGATGGAGAAGCAAAGTATTAAGCTGGTTTGAAATATTTGTCTTATACGATTGCATTGCATCTCATCGATACTTCTTCTTCTTCTTTCGACTCTTCCCATTAGGGATCGTCACAGCGGATCCACTGTTTCCATTTCTTCTTGTCCTCTGCATCTTGCTCTGTCACACAAACCATCTGCATGTCCTCTCTCACCACATCCATAAACCTTATCTTAGGCCTTCCTCTTTTCCTGTTACCTGGCAGCTTCATCCTTAGCATCTTTTTCCCAATATACTCTGCATCCCTCCTCGGCACATGTCCAAACCAACGTAATCTTGCCTCTCTGGCTTTGTCTCCAAACCTTCCAACCTGGCCTGACCCTCTAATATACTTATTCCTAATCCTGTTCACCCTCATCACACCCAGTGCAAATCTTAACATCTTCAGCTCTGCCACATCAAGCTCTGACTACTGCCTTTTTGTCAGTGCCACTGTCACCAACCCATATAACATAGCTGGTCTCACTACCCTCTTGTAGACCTTCCCTTTCACTCTTACTGGTACTCTTCTGTCACAAATCACTCCTGACACTCTTCTCCACCCACTCCATCCTGCCTGTACTCTCTTCTTCACCTCTCTTCCACACTCACCATTACTCTGAACTGTTGATCCCAAGTATTTAAACTCATCCACCTTCACCACCTCTACTCCCTACATCTTTACCATTCTTCTATCTTCCCTCTCATTCACACACATATATTCTGACTTAGTTCTGCTGACCTTCATTCCTCTTCTCTCTAGAGCATATCACCACCTCTCCATGGTCTCATCCACCTGTTCCCTACTCTCATTACAGATCACAATGTCATCTGCAAACATCATAGTCCACGGGGACTCCTGTCTGATCTCGTCTGTCATCCTGTCCATTACCACTGCAAATATGAAAGGGCTCAGAGCTGATCCTTGATGTAACCTCACCTCCACCTTAAACGCATCCGTCACTCCCACCGCAGACCTCACTACTGTCACACTACCCTCGTACATATCCCATTCCACTCTTACATACTTCTCTGACACTCCCGACTTCCTCATACAATACCACAACTCCTCTCTAGGCACCCTGTCATATGCTTTCTCTAAGTCCACAAAGACACAATGCAACTCCTTCTGACCTTCTCTGTACTTCTCCATCAAAACTCTCAGAGCAAACATCGCATCTGTAGTGCTCTTTCCTAGCATGAAACCATACTGCTGAGCACTAATCATCACCTCCCTTCTTAACCTAGCTTCCACTACTCCTTCCCATAACTTCGTGCTGTGACTGATCAATTTCATCCCTCTGTAGTTACTACAGCTCTGCACATCACCCTTATTCTTAAAAATCAGTACCAAAACACTTTTTCTCCATTCCTCAGGCATCCTTTCACTTTCCAAGATTTCATTAAACAATCTAGTTAAAAACTCCACTGCCGTTTCACCTAAACACCTCCATGCTTCCACAGGTATGTCATCTGGACCAACAGCCTTTCCATTCTTCATCCTATTCATAGCTATCCCTACTTCCTCCTTGCTAATCCACTGCACTTCATGATTCACTATCTGCACATCATCCAACCTTCTCTCCCTCTCTTTCTCTTCATTCATCAGATCCTCAAAGTACTCTTTCCATCTGCTCAACACACTCTCCTCACATGTGAGTATGTTTCCCTCATTATCCTTTATCACCTTTATGTGCTGCACATCTTTACTAGCTCGGTCCCTCTGTCTAGCCAATCGGTACAGGTCCTTTTCTCCCTCCTTAGTCTCCAACCTTTCATACAATTCTTCATACGCTATATCCTTAGCCTCTGACACCTCTCTATTTGCCATGGCCCTCATCTCTTTATACTCTTGTCTACTTTCTTCATTTCTCTGACAATCCCACTTCTTCACCAACCTCTTTCTCTGTATACTCTCCTGTACTTCTTCATTCCACCACCAGCTCTCCTTGTCCTCCTTCCTCTTTCATCTGCATCGATGCAGCTCATCGATACTAAACTGATGAAAGATTCAACTGGATGAATCCAAATGGTTGAAGCTTCAACCAGCTGAAAACACACCCACGCGCGCACACACACACACACACACACACACACACACACACACACACACACACACACACACTCATTGTGCACTGAACTTCTCCCACAGACTTTTTACTGATATAGCAGGTTCCAAAATAAAATCTCTCTGTTCAAAATAGATCAAATCATTTTCACAAGAGACACGATATAGTCAGTGTGCAAACATAAGCCTCAAAAACCCATTTGCAGCTTTATTTTTAGATTATGTTAAAAGAGAAACTGCTGTCTTTGTAGTAGGTTCTCCGTTATACCCGTATTTTGGTTTCAACGATTACTCTGAGAATAAGTGCTTAACATATTTTTATGATTCATTTTTCCCCATACATGGAGAAAATACACCAGTATCAAGAATAAAGACATCATGAAAAATGACAAGCTTTCTTGCTATGAAAAGGCCATTACTTCCTCACCATGAAATAAAGCTATTCTCATTAATATTAGTCAGTTTGTTTTTACCACGTTTAGCAAATGATCTTTAATAAAAGAGGTAGCAAGAGGTAGCAGAGAACAGAGCCATAGTCATTCGCTGCTGGCCTTAAGTTAGAAATGAAACTTCTGGATAGTAATTTCAGGTTAAAAAAATTCCCCTATTGCTTCAGATAAAATAGTTCATTCAATTCACTGTGGTAAGATCAGTCTTCCTCTTTTTGTACCCACAATCCAACAGCAAGATGTTGAGAGGATGCATAGGGACATGTATTCCCTTCTTTTAAAGTTGTCTTCATGTACTGCCTGAAATGCTATAATTTCACATACACACACATACACATACGAACACATACCCACACACTTTATCACGTTACATATGGTCTTCAATGTATACTTTTAATTATACAATGATAGCTCATTACTATTCAAACACAAGCACGCTGATTGGACAGACCAACCACCATGCCCATTGTACATTGAGTATATACAACAGAAAAAAGTCCAGTCACTAAAGTACCATTATGCAACTTTCTTCTATTCGTATATGCTCTGGAGGCATACTTCTCAACCGTCCACATTTTCACAAAACATCCAGATTTTTGCCTTATATCTTTGGTCTGTTCCTCATAAAATTTGTGGTTTTCTGACAAATGAATGAAGACCGAAGTCACTAAATAATGACATGTATTTGAATTTCAGACTTCATATCCTTCAGGCAATGTACAATAACACAAATCTTGTTATTCTAGCAGCTTTCTAAGTTTATAACAGCAACATTTACAATTGGTCCCTATTCTGGGGCCTTTGTCCCCCATTATTTAAGGCGTTGTCCATATTTTATGAGCTAAAAAATTGAGAGGTATATACGGAGGGGAGACCAAATACAAGAAAAATCAGGTATGTTCAGCAGAACTAAAGAAACATACCTGATTTTCCTTGTATTTCTGCCCTGTCTCTTACCTCTAAACTGTCCAGAAGTTATAGTTAAAAGAAGGTAATGGCAATCTCCCTTTCTGCATTGCTTGTTTTCAACAGCACTGAAGTACTATGCAAGAGTGGGAACGTAAGTCCCATAGGCATGTGCAGTACATCAATAAATGCAGAAGAAAGAGCAAACATTGAGGAAGAACACTATAGCACCAATATACAAAGGCATTATTTAAGAAAGGTAAGTCATTTCTTTCTTAAATAATGTCTCTGTATAATACCAATAACCGACTAGTAGGTGTGGGTAATTCCTCATATACCCACTCCAGCTCATCGATTATTGCTTAAATCAGCCACTCCAATCCTTGGTTTACACTGCACTACTTCATCATTTTATCATGTTATGCACACACTATAAACATACAGTTATTTAAAAAAATAAAAAAATATACGCCTTGTCATTGTTTCACTTAATTATGAAATTATAAATGTGTGCTTTCACTTCTATCTTGTTTTGGTGCAGATGCAATTTGAAACCATAACATTTACTTGATGTCCAATGAAAAATATGTCCACTCATCAAAAACAGTAGTGTACCAGCACACACTGTATCATCAGATCACTTAACCAGTGAAAAAAATTTGGGAAAAGGCTAAAGTAAGACATTAAAAAATCCCGGAGGTTGCTTCCTACATGGAGGACAAGTTACATTACCTCCTTGAACAATCACTGTACTGGGGACCTCATACACTGCTGCTGTTTAAAAATAAGGTAAGTGAGATTTTTCATGTGGGTCTCACAGTCATATACACAGTTATCAATCTATATATATTTTTAAATATTGTTAAACTAAGATGAATTTATTTCTTACTAATGCCTTTTTCTAATTTCTGTATTAAATATTTCTGTAAGTTTTTGTAGTGTTTTTCACTGTTTTTTACTATGTTTTTTTTTTAACTGGAGCTTTTCTCCCCGGGCCTCCACTGAAAATGGACATGTATCCAGTTGGACTAGCCCGGTCAACAAATGTAAAATAAAATAAATAAAATAAAATATACTTCTTGGCACTTTCAAAGGGAACATCCAAAAAGGAAGAACAGATGTACTCAAACATTAGTACTGCTGCAGAGGTGTAGCTAGCTGTTCTTGTATGCTAAGAACTGTCCCCATTAAAAAAAAAAAAAAAACCTCCAAGGATTTGAATGGAAAAAAGAAAAGAGAAAAGTTACTCTCTCTTTTTAAACTTTACCAAACTGCTAGCAAGCAGTCATTATTGCTTATGTCACACATGGAGCACTACAGCACTTCAACTCTAGCCACAAATGCAATGTCATTAATGCACTGAAGGCACTGAGTGCTACAGAATTTCAGATCTGACTTCAAATGACTGCAAATGTAATACTGGAATTAATTTCTGAATACGAGTGATGCAATGAAGACCAATTGGAATCTGCCAATCTTGCCCACCCAACACTTTATGCCACCCCCTTCACCCTTCCCTAGTTACACCTTTGCACTACTGCGTATTTCTCTATTCACAAAATGCATGCATAAGCAAAGAGTTTTTTTTTTAACTTCCTCTAAGTAAGAAGCAAAGCTAACTGGGTTTGACATTCATCTTTCACTGGAGTAGATTATTTTCCCTAATAATTAGCTTTTTGTTTTTTTTTTTTTTTTTTATTTCAATGGGCTTTCAGTGATTAGATTCATGCCTTGGATTTAGATAATGTTTCCAGTGTTATTTACAAATATTCTATATTCTTCATCTCAAATTTCAATGCCATTCATATCGGTACTTCTACCCCACAAGCCGCTCTGCACATGCAACTATATCTAAAAAAAAAGATATTTTCTTCATATAAACAGAAGCAATGGTGGATTTACTGGGAGGGCTAGGGGAGCTGAAGCTCCCCCATTGTATCACTTTTCAATTATCCAGTTCAGTGAAATTGGTTTAATGACTAGACAACAGGACTAACCCTGCAAACTGACTTGATCCTCAAAGTTGAACATCTGTAATGTATTTAGTCGCAGTTTTGCGTTAATGACGTAAACTTTAAAAGAAAAGGAAAAAAAAGCAAATGTTTTACGGCTTTTTTTTCCGGTTCTTTAACTTGTTAACTCAGAAATGAGGCTAAACACTGAACACACTGAAACCTGTACATAACTGTTAAATTGGTTATTTTACTTTGCTGTATAATTCTCTTACTATATGCCATCTCTGATAGAAATGTCGTTTTGAATGACTGTAACTGTAACTGGATCTTTCCTCCTCAGGTCTCCACTGAAAATGGGCCTTTGGCTCAGCTGGACCAACCCGGTTAACAAAAGGCAATAAATAAAATAAAATAAATAAACAGTCGAACTGTTCAACTGCTAGGATCAAATAATTTCACAGCGTAAGCCCTGTTGTCTAATCATTAAACCCATTGCTCTGAATGGGATTAAAACAAAAGATTAATGCTGAGAATGTGGGTGGCAAGCACTGATACACAACTCTATCATCTGATGGCAGCTCGCCATCCTGCATGAAGGAAGCTAGCCTAAAGGCTTACCGTAATGCAGCATATGGACCCAGATAGCTGTCTGCTGCATGACTCGCATATCTCTCAACTGTCTATATTTTGCTTCATATTTTTGGTCTGTTCCTTATAAAATTTGTGTTTTTTTGTGGCAAATCACTGAAGACTGATGTCACTAACTAATGACATACATTTGGGTTTCAGACTTCAAAATATCCTTACTTCAGAAAATGAAAATTTAAACAAACCCTGTTATTCTATCAATCTGCTAAATTTATAAGACAATATTTAAATTTATTAATTTATTTTCCTATTTTTAAGTCTTTGTCCCCCATTATTTTAGACTTTGTCCAGGTTTTTTGCACCAAGAGGTTAAGTGCATGAGTGGTGAGTTACTCAAACAGTTTAATGATACGCACACATGCACCTCCTAATTGCAGCATTTGAGAAGCCCAAAGGAGGGTAAAGTGGCTCCACTTAGATCTGATAACTGGTAAGGGGGTATGGGTAACCACACATGCATCTCCCTAGGGCAGAGATCTGCTGGTTTTTTTTTCTTTAAATCTTATTGAAATTAATGGGCCAATTACGCACAGTTTTTCTATAGTCCTCTGCTATTCCCCTATCTTGAAGACCATGAATGTCTAAAATTGTAAAATCCAAACAACTGATGGATGGATGCATTATTTGGCTACTACTAAGTGTTATAACATTAAAAAAAGCAGCAAACATTCTACCACCAAAAGCAGTACTGCATTTGGAAGTAGAACGTTTGCTGCTGTATTCTTTGTGCTCTAACTTGTAGACGCAGCTTGGGAGCACAGTTGAAGTGCAAGATCATTTCCTTGTCACAGCTGATCATCCGTAATGTCTGACTAATTGTATCTCTAGAGCTGCCACTGTAAGGTTCGTGTTTCTTCTGTGGTGAAGTAATCATCTTTTAACATAGCGAGACAGTGTTTTAAAAAAAGACTTATACTAATGGAAAAAGTCCGGGCGACCGGACCTTTTTCCATTAGTATAAGTCGATTTACAACGTGCACGCTGGCCAATCAGCATGCACGTTTTGGAATATTAATAGGGGGTCATGGTATAATAATTAATAATTCCTTGCACCTTGTAATGCTGCCTATTATTAACTGGTAAGTTATTTAAAGAAATAAGACCCAAAAAAGTTCTGGATGCCATAAGGAGTTATGAGTGCACTGAATTCAATAAGACAGCTGAAAAATGCATATTCAAAGCTAATGGGTTTGGGTTTATTGGCCTGAATGTATTCATAAAGCCTTAAAAATAAAAAGTCATGGGCATGTGTAGCAGTTACAGCAAGTCACAGCTCTCCTCCACACAGATCCTGGAGTTCACAGGTGCTCATCTGAATACTGTCTCCCAGATATCAAAGTTACCACACACCAGATTGTCGACCCTACAAAATTAAGCCTAACAACTATCTAATCAAACTCTTTCAGCCAAGATGATTTTGGAGTTAATAATAATGTGTGATTACTGCGTAGAAATTCAAAGAAATAGCGGTGAGGGAAGGAACTAGCTAGAGCAGAAAGTATAAAGCAGATTCATAGATAATTACATACATGACTACCATAAGGTTTTTATTAGAAGTATAGAGTAGGGGATGACCAGTGCCACAAACCTATGTGTTTGGCTGGGAGGCTGTTACAAAACTGCTTATGTACTGGTGAAGACTGGCTGTGGAGTATACGATTCTGAATGAAGAAAAATGTTTCGATAATATGGCAAGCTGAAGATAACCGCAGCATTTATCCTGGACATATATAGAAGCAGATCCATTGAAAGGTGAAGTTTTAGTTGTGTTTTAAATAAGTTTGCATTCTGAATGGATTTCAACGATAGCGAGATGTGATTTCTATAGTTTAGCTACACTATCTGAATATAGTGAAAACCTGGAGTATTAGATGATTAGTTATAGTGATTCATGATTTTTCTTCGCTCATGTAAAACTGAGAAGCAGCAGTTTATTAAGTCAAGGGCTGGGTAGTTTTCTGGTTTATAGAGAAGTCCGTGCATTGCTGTTAGCTGAGAAATAGCTACATGATGTAGTGTTTTTAACCAACTTAATTCTCTAAGGGACAGGCAGTGATGTTTTCTACTTTTATAGTTGTCTGCAATTCGGCTATTTTATTATGACATTGAAATGCAAATTTAAAAGTTCACAACTTGCCAATATCCTCCTTTTTCCAGGAGGGCTATACCAATCAATCCCAGAGTACAATGAGGGTTGTACCAATCAATCCTGGAGTACATTTGTGGAGATTAAAGAAATCTAGTTTATGTTTAAAGGACTATGGTGAGTCACAATGATTAACATGCAGGAGGAGTTTATTCCAGAGGTTTGGGAGGTGCTGCATTATGAAAATCTCCCTCCATCATGTTTTTTGTTATCTGCTGGCAAAACTTTAGGTCTCTAGTTTTAGTACTGGTGGAGATACTGAAGTTGCAGAGAAACAAGAGGTCCAGGACTGTCAGGGCTCTAATAGTATATAGTAAGTGAGACAGAGATCTCCCATCAAAATAAAGGGATACATCTTCCAGCCTCTCTCTAAACTGAGAGTTCTAGTTTGCTAAGACATTGCATTCATAGGCTCAAAATGATTGCTTTGATGTGTACTGACTTTGGGTCTACACCTCTCAGATGTGTGTGTTCCTCTCAATCTGGAAACATCAAGAATTTGGACAAAGGTCCATGAAAATGGGTACAAATCTGTATGCTAATTAACATAGAATTTACATACATTTTATTTATTTTTATTTTATTTTACATTTGTTGACCGGGCTAGTCTAACTGGATATATGTCCTTTTTCAGTAGAGGCCCGGGGAGAAAAGCTCCAGGTTGTAATACATAGAACATACATAGTTCATAATAACAGGCTGTATAAGGTTATGATAAGCAAAGAAAGAATAAGCATGAGTAGCAATTATGAAAAAACAAAATAGTCAAAAAAAATTTTATTTATTTTTTTTTTGTGTAAAGTAAAATATTATGAAGATGGCGAAATATAAAGGAAAGGATAAAGAGAGATAGCTGCGAAGTAAATATAGGACAGATATCAAAGATAGAATAGGATGAGTAGAGGAGTACACTGTTTTCTAACAGCTTTAAAAGTTGTTATAAGAAGGAGTGGTGAGAGAAAAATACCTAAGAAGAGAGGAGAGGAAGTTAAGATGAGTGAGTGCTGTTCACGAGGTAAGTTCCATGTCTTAATGTATAGTCGTGGAACTTAGGAAAACAAGCTATTGGGGAGTTTGGTAGAGAAGGGGAGAGGGAAGGTGAGTAGGAGATAGATGAGCAGGCTAGTCTGGGTTTCTACAGGGGTAGAGCCAATTATTATTGAGGTAGTTGGGTAGAGAAGGGGAGAGGAAAAGAGAGATAGGAGACAGATGAGCAGGCTAGTCTGGGTTTATACATGGGCAGAGCCATTTATTATTAAGGTACAGTTTGATATTTTTCTTGAAGAGAGGAGGAGAAGTCAGGGATGTAATATCAGCGGGTAGATTGTTCCAGTGTTTCCCACCTGAGTTGGAGAATAAGCAATCTCCAGCAGAGTTATTGGGTATAGACCTTTTTATCAGTAGTTTATTAGAGGAGCGTAGATGTTTCAGGTTGTAGTACGGGGTAATGAGGCTAGTGAGTATAGGAGTTTTGGTAGGTTGGTACAGGGTTTTGTGGGTTATAATAAGTTGTTGTAGTTTGATCTGATTAGGAAGTTCAAGCCAGCCAAGTTGTTTTAGGTTAGTGCAGTGATGGGTCCTAAAAGGAGATCCGGTTGTAAATCTAGCTATGTTGTTGTAGAATGTAACTAGTTTATTTAGTTTTTTTTTGACAGGTTGGTGTAGATGGGACATGCATAGAGTAGAGTAGTGATTAGATGGGTCTTGGTTAGGGTGATTCTTGTAGCTGGGGTAAGAAATGGTTTTATTCTATATAGGGTTCCTATTTTTTTGTTCACAGTTTTTATAGCAGAGTTAATGTGATTTTCAAAATTGAGTTTATTGTCAATTGTAATACCTAGTAGTTTTGTGGCGGTACCTGGAGTGATACTGATATTATTGTTGGAGGTAAGAGAGAACTGTAGGGGGGTTGGGTTGCGTGTTGGTGAGAAAAGTAGAAGTTTTGTTTTCTTTGGGTTGAGTAGGAGGCAGCATTGGGAGAACCATTGTTCAACTGTGTTAAAGGCTTTTTGTGTAAGGGACTGAAGATCAGCCTGAGAGGTAGCTGTGCAGATAATAGTGGAGTCATCTGCATATTGGATGCATATAGAGAAAGGGATAGCAGTTTGGAGGTCATTGATGAAGATGGAAAAAAGAAGAGGACCTAAGATTGAGCCTTGTGGGACACCTAGGGAAATAGGAAAGGTGGTCAGATAGTGAGTTTTTCCAGATTACAGCTTGTTGACGGTTTTCGAGGTAAGATTTAAACCAAGTTATACTATTACGATCAAGTGAGAGAGACTTGAGAATATGTAGAAGCATTTTGTGGTTCACCATGTCAAAGGCTTTGGATAAGTCAATAAACAGAGCAGAAGAAAGGCTGTTTGAATTGCGGTTAGTGTTAATGGTGTTTGTGAAGGAAAGCAGAGCAGTGATGGTACTGTGGGATGTTCTAAAGCCATGTTGACAGTCAGCAAGTAGGTTGTTATGGATAAGATGGTTTAGGAGTTGTTTGTGGATACATTTTTCTAAAATTTTGGCAAGAGGAGATAATAAGGCAATGGGACGATAGTTGGATAGATCAATAGAGTTACCCCCTTCGCATAGTGGGATGATGTGGGATACTTTCCAGATATCAGGGACTGTTCCTTCATTGATGGATCTATTTATTAGTATAGAGATAGGGTAAGCAATAGCTTTGGCTCCAATTTGTAGAAATTCGGCAGGGAGTTTGTCTTGAGAGGGTGTGGAGGGTTTTAGTTTTTGAAGTAGTGATGAAATATGTGATGTAGGGATGGGAAGGAAGTGAAATGATGGGGGTATATTTTTAGAGAAGGGATTTAGATTTGAGGTTTTGGGAGATAGGTGACTAGCCAGGTTTTGTATAGTATCTGTGAAGTAGGAATTAAAGGCATTAGCTATTTGTACAGGGTTACCAGGATTTGAGTCCTGTGGGTTGGGTGTGATTGATTAGCCTGGGGATAGAAGATTATTGATGGTGGACCAAAACATTTTAGATTCCTTATTGGATATTTGTTTTGTTTATCAGAAAGTATAGCTTTTTTTGTTTTGTTCCTACATTCACGAAAGGTTTGATGGTCAGCATGTTTTTTGGAAGTACGCCATTTAGCCCAGAATTTGTTTCTGGTTATGATTAGTTGCTTAGTGTTGTTGCTAAGCCAGGGGGTGGGCTTGGTTTTGGTTCTAATCTTGTGAATAGGTGCATGCTGGTCTAAGATAGATATGAATAAGGAGTTGAAGTATTGTACAGCATCATTGACAGGTAGTGACTTTAGTGGAGTCCAGTTACAGTGATATAGTTGCGAGAGAAAGAGCTCTGAGTTAAATTTTTTTTTTGTGCGAAATGTGTGGAAGGAGGTCGGAAAAATGATGCTGTTTTTTTTTTCTACTAACATAGGTTAACAGGTGATCGCTTAGATCACCTGGAAGGGTGCCTGCAGAGTAGGTTTGTTGGGGAGTATTAACAAGAATCCAGTCCAAGATGGAGTCTTTATTGTTGTTTTTGTTAATTCTGGTTGGGTTTGAAATAAGTTGCGTAAAGCCATGGAGATTTATATGGGAGGTGGGGTTAGACTGGTTACAGTGATTCCAATCAATATTTAGGTCCCCGAGTATTATTGTTTCTTGTGGGATATTGGATGCTAGCCAATTGAGAATGCTCTCAAATGTGTTAATGTTATTTCCTGGGGGGAGATAAGTACAAATAATGTAGATGGCTTTACTTTTGTTTACTTGAAGTTTAGAGCATACAAGTTCGGCATTATTGTTTAAGGGGAGGTTCGGGTTAATGGTGTTGATTTGTAGGTGTGTTTTGTAGAGAATAGCTACTCCTCCTCCCTTTTTGGATGGGCGGTCTAGTCTAATTATATTATAGCCTGGTAGGGTAATTTCACAGTCTTTAATAGTGGGTTTTAGCCAAGTTTCAGATAGGCAGAGGATATCAAATTTGTTGACATCAAGGAGTGCATGTAGTTGTGCAATTTTGTTACAAACACTACGTATATTTAGGTGAGCTATGGTAAGAGGGTTGGTAAATTTGTATGAAGGTATAGTATTAGGGCAGGCATTGTCTTCAGTAGTTAAGGTCTGGGTGTGCTGTGGTCCTGGGTTAGGATGAATATCTCCATCTAAAAGTATGTTGTGCAGTATTTGATGTTTGGGTTTAAGGTATGAGTAAGTGGTAGGCAAGTTTTTTAGTTTTCAGGTTGTAAATGTTTATATGAATTAGTCTGTGATATTTAGCTGGGGAGTATTTGGAGGTGGAGATGGGATTTTGGAATGTCACAGAAGAAGAAGAGATAGGGGATGAGGTTTGAGAGGAAGGGAGTATGGAAATGGAGTGTAAAGGTTGTTTGTAGGAGGTTAGGAAATAGGATGTAATAAGAGGAGTTAAGAGAAATAGGAGGAAGATTAATAGTCTTTGAGAAGGCTTTAATGTTGTATACATAATTAGGCAGTGAAGTAAATAATGGAGTTTGATGAATGGTAGGTCAGATTAAGTTAGGGAAGTATAGTAAGCTGTAATAGGTTAGTGGTGTATGAGAGTGTTGTAATGGAAAGGTAAGGTGTGATATAGAGGAGGGGTGTATTAAATAGTGAATTGTGTGTTTGGTGTCAATTGAGTGGGGGTGTGGTTTCTGGGTTATAAATGTAGGAGCAGTGGGGGGTGTGGGAATTGGGGGTAGGGTAGAGGAGCGGAGTGAGGGCTTAAAAACGCAGGTGGTAGAGACAATGGAGCAGAATGTGGAGGGGGTAGAGACAATAGAGCAGAATGTGGAGGAAGACAATCAGCAAAAGTGAGAGAAACACAACAGGTAAGTGTGAAGGTTGGAGAAGGATTGAACAGTATGCAGAGGTAGAAAGGAAGAGAGGCAGGATGCAAGACTGTTAGTTGCTGAAAGCAGGATGGCTGGGGCAAGGGGAAAGGTGGAAGATAACTGTAAGAAGAGACTAAGAACAAAGTGACTGGGGTTTTCCACAGGTAGCTTACAGAGGTGGTGTAGGAAAGTAATAGGGGAGAAGCTAAAGTTTTGAAAGTTACAAAGACTAAGTAGGAGATAACAGTTATGGAAAAAATACTTTACAGGGTTAGGTTATGAAGCGCCACCTGGTGTTCCAATGCCTTTTACAGGTCACACTTTTTTGGGAAATAGTAGGGGTTTTTCAGTGGTGCCCTAGTGTTCCGAGGCTTCCAGAAGGGTGTAAGAAGGTAGATTGTTGCTGGGACAAACTGGTTCACAGTGTTCCAATGCCTTTACAGGTCACACTTTTGGGAGATAGTGGGGGTTTTCAGTGGTGCCCTAGTGTTCCGAGGCTTCCAGAAGGGTGTAAGAAGGTAGATTGTTGCTGGGACAAACTGGTTCACAGTGTTCCAATGCCTTTTACAGGTCACACTTTTTTGGGAGATAGTAGGGGTTTTTCAGTGGTGCCCTAGTGTTCCGAGGCTTCCAGAAGGGTGTAAGAAGGTAGATTGTTGCTGGGATAAACTGGTTCACAGTGTTCCAATGCCTTTTACAGGTCACACTTTTTTGGGAGATAGTAGGGGTTTTTCAGTGGTGCCCTAGTGTTCTGAGGCTTCCAGAAGGGTGTAAGAAGGTAGATTGTTGCTGGGACAAACTGGTTCACAGTGTTCCAATGCCTTTTACAGGTCACACATTTTTGGGAGATAGTAGGGGTTTTTCAGTGGTGCCATACTTATGTAACCTCACCCACTCCAACTGAATTGTGGGATACCAACTTTCAAACACAACCTGAAGAACAGGGAACCAAAATATGGCCCCAGATTCCCCCTACAGCCATGCCAATGTCCCATTACATGGCAATTGTACACCATTTAACATAAACATGGAATGTGCATACTGCTTTACTTCTGCAATGGATTATTTGGATTTCATTTAAAACTTTTATTTTACATTTTATAGCACAAACACTAATAGACATCTGCTAAACAAAGCAATACAGTCTCACAATGAAAATAGACTTAGCATTAAAACTTCTCTGCCATTGAAACTTACATTCATTGAAACAGCATTGAAACCTACATTTAAAGAATATGCATCTGGCCAGTAGTGGATAAAGATTACCTTTGGGCTGTTTTCAAATCATAGCCCCCTTGTACACAAAACATACATGTGTCTTTTGATACACATTCCTGACTGTAATAAATTATATTCCGTGTATAATACAGCACACTTGTTAGAGCACATTTTCATTTATTGTTTTGAACATTTTTCCAGTAAGCAATGAACCAAAATGCATGAATCAATAATGACAAAACTGCCCAATTCAGAACATTTCCATCCTAAAAGTTTACTCAAACTTCTACAATCCACCAGTATCAGTAAATATGCACACTCCCTGAAGAAGTAAAAGTCATCTAAATAATTCCACATTAAAGGGACATGTAACTAATGAAGAGGTTCATTGCTTCATCTACAAGCAAAGTGCCTGCTACCCTTGAAGGATAAATTGCCTAGGGTAGGGCGAGGACTGCCTGAGAGGAAAAGTCCATTTCTGAAGTGAGGGAATATCTTGTGCTGCATCTCATTGCATGTCCTCTTCTCAGTGTATTTTCCGAGTGCATGCTGGGCACAGGGCAGGATAAGAAAATCAAAACCATCCCTTATAACTGTCTGAATGATGGCTGTTCCTGGTTTACCTTTGACCTGGGGAATAAAAGAGCCATTTGACCAGGAAAGTACTGATAATCAACATGGGGGCAAAGAAAAAAAAGTAAGATCAGCTGTCCAGAGAGAATTCCCCTGTTAAATAATCTTGATATGGATAATAATTAAAGAAATCTGTCAGCTGTGTCTGAGAAGATTCATAGACAGGTTGCACAGTTTGCCAGGCAGAATAATGCTAATAGTGGCCATGTGCTCAGTGTGGGTTGTTCAAAGACTGATTTATTATTAATGCAAATGAGTTGATCTTGTTTAAGGGTCAGTCATACAGCACATGTAAATGGTAAAATGTGTAACTGTTGATGTTTAGTTTAAAATCGTCAGTGTCTTTAGTCTTATAGTGTTAGGTAATGGTTCTTTTGTTAAATTAAGTAGATGAAAGGGGATTTCCTTGTTTAGTTACTTTAGGTATGGGTATTGAATGAGAAACTTACTCCTATTTTAATATGAGAAATCATTGTTTTATAAAGCTTTTATTAACTTTATATAGGGTTCTGGAAAAAAAAGCATTTGCACAGGCAGTAAATGTACACTGTTAATTTAGAGAGTCAAAAGTCTTTTTCTGTATTTATTAACTAACTGCTGTCATCACATCAACACTTGTGTAATCAATTAATGCTAACATTCTTCTAATTCTACATTGTGTTTGCCATACACAAAACAGGTTTCTTAGTAGATCATGTGTTAGCGTTGGCAGTATGTTTTAGTTTTACAGAATTTAACAAAGGATCTATATAAATATTTCATAAGCTAATATTTTACAACAAAAAATGACTTATAAGATTACTTAAGGTTGGACTTGTTCAAAATGTGATAAAGTGCATTTCTTAGTAGGGGGAATGATACTTCTTTTTATACTAAAAAACAAAAAAAAAACTGAATAACATTTTTGGAAATATTTTGTGAATCTTAGCAATTATTTAATTAATATCCAGGGCTTTATTTCTTTTAATTTGTTGACACACACACCTGCAATGCAAAGTAATAAAAGCAGAAAGGACTTGCAATTCAAATGCTCACACTTACAAAGTAGAACGGACCTAACACACACACTAGTAAAAGCAGAACGGGACCTACAATGCAAAGTAATAAAAGCAGAATGGACCTGTAATTCAAATACAGGTCCAGTTTTGCTTTTACTAGTTTGTGTGTTAGGTCCGTTCTTCTGCTTTGTAAGCGCGAGCATTTGAATTGCAGGTCCATTCTGCTTTTATTACATTGCAAAGTAATAAAAGCAGAACGGGCCTGCAATTCAAATGGTCGAGTTTACAAAGCTTTAGACTCTAGTTCTCCCGTTCCCGACTCATGCATAACAGCATTCTTCCTTGAAGCAAATGCTGCTGGTGTGCATTACTTTTCAGGCCAACATGTGCTCGATTCACACGTACGATTTCACTTATGCTAAATGAGAGTCGTTCACACTGCATTTCCACATGCCTGACGTTTCTCAGGGTGCTGCAGAACATTTGCATTTCATTCATGTTCCCTAGCATCCATACTGCAACAGATTTCTGAAGGACAGGTGGAGAACTTACTTCCATGAGCTTTACACTAGAATGTCTTTTTTGTACTTTTTCTAGTGTTTAAATTTATCACGGTTACAAAACAGAACAGAATTGGATCACACACAGTAAAAGCACACACACACACATTCAAAGATTAAAAGCAGAACAGGACCTGCAATGCAAAGTAATAAAAGCAGAATGGGCCTACAATTCAAATGCGATTCATCACACACAGTAAAAGCAGAACGGACATTTTTTTTACTGTTTGTCCTCCTCCGTACCTGGAGCAGCTGGGGAAATGCATGCCCAGGATTGCACAGCTCACATGCTACTTTGGGTGGCCAGAAACAAATCCCTTGAGCCCTTAGCCAATTCTGACAGGCTGGCAGGCTGTTCACGGGGCTGACGTCATCGCGCACGCTTTTCAGCTCAAAAGTGGGGTGGGGGATTAAAAGCCGGAAAATTTGGAAATTAAGGGGTGCCACTCGGGAATTGTGGCACCCCATTATTTGGACCTCAAAACCATTAAAAAACCAAGAAATTCGGTACGGTTGAGAGGTATGGATGTGTTTAGTGGACTAAATATGTGCAGAAATATTGAATTGTGTTATGCCTAATTAGGGACCTCTTTTCCTCTTGAATTCTATAGTTCCCTGTAATTTCCTGCTTTATTTTGTTATACTACAAATGAAATTAATTCTTTACAGCATCTGTCAATATTTCTGTTCATGACTTCACTAATGCAGTAAGCTTCCTGTTTACTGATTTTATAAACAACAGTGTTCAACTTAATTTCATTTCTGAACAAAAGAAAAAATGGTGTGAATTTCTGTTACACCTAGGAGATGCATGTTCCCTTTTCCCATACTGCATTACGTTACCTTTCCTTCTTCCCTGTCGGGCAAGATTATAAGTTCTTAATTCTCAACAGTTGTTGTACATAGCTGAATTTGTGGAACACGTTTACTGGTCAGTTTAAAATTTCTGTACTTCTCAGTATCAAGAGAAAAGGAGGGCCGCATTTTTATTTAACTTGGGCTGTGCAGAACTGAATAACAGGTAGCGCTAATGTTCAGCTGACAACAGCTCCCCCATCCATATATGTGCTGGATCCGTCACTGCAGAAGCATTGCTATTTATGAACAGGTAATTTCAAAATACCACCAGGTGATGATTTCTGGCCCACAAAAGTTTTCAGTCATTTCCCAAAGAATTTATAACTGAAGTTTAGCCAGTAAGTTTAGTAACTTAGTTTTATGCTTATTATTTCAAAAACTGATTTTTCAAGTACAGCTGATATTAGTCTGGTGATAAGTAAGAAATGGGCTAAATAGCCATGAAGGAGGTTGATGATCGATAGACAGCAGGGCAACAAAGTGGAAAACAGCTTTGTATATATAAACACTTCATAAAGTTGCATAAATGTGTTGAAACATCATATGCACCACTATTCTGTAAGCTGCTGGTTAGTGCATTTATGCAAAGATTATTGGAAAACCAAAGTAAAAGCCAGAAACACATTGAAAGAATAGTTACAGGAGTGAAACGGTAAACTTATTCAAAATATTTCCTCACATTAAGCATAGGACAGAGTGCCTCTGCAGTACAAGTAACAGAAATCCTTTTAATGCTGCTACTACTACCACCTGTCAGTTGGTCAGCAATTTCAGCCAAAACACCGAGTGATGCTTTTTTATTATATTGGTCAGTAAGCAGTAATATGTTTGTCAGTGTCCTTGGCACCTGGCAAAAGAAATGCACAGACATGATAGAATTTAATGAACCATACCATAGAGTACCTTGAAGTTGACACACTCACCCCCCTCCTCTCAACACCACCACACAACATACAGCAGTCAACTGATCCATACCAAGCAGTTTCAAGGTACTATTCTGTATAGCACACTGCTCTTCTCTGACTGTAACACACACGCACACACACACACACACACACACACACACACACACACACACACACACACACACACACACACACGCACACCACTGTTAATATACAAAGCTGAACAGAGTCATGTAGTAGTAGTAGCATTAGAAACAGTCTGGCAGAGTGGGGGTACAGATTATTTTCAAGTTGGCGTAGGGCACTCTCATAGCTAGTAACATCCATTGTGTTACTCCTAAGGTCAGCATATTAACAATAATAGGAAACAAGACACAGGTGGGATAGTTTCACTTTTAAGGAGAACCACGTCTTCATGGATGCACTTAAGACCCATAGTAAACACTGATTTGGAAAAGGGGGTCCTAGACAAGTAGAGTGTGCTGGCAGACATAAATTCTGCTGGAGGAAGAAAGTGGACATTGGCACAATGAAAGAAGACAATTAATGACATGATGTCCCATGCCAGGGTAAAAACATAGCAGGGGTTCATTTCTTGTAATGCCACTGGTGGGAGGGGGGGGGTCCTTTCACTGCCTAACACCTGAAGAGAAGTAGGAGGGAGACTGGTATAATGATTAAGGTGTCTACCTTTAAAGACACAGAGTGCAAGCTTTAATTCTCATGTGCAGTAATTGGCTAGACATAAAATGGCCCACAAGGACAGTTAGCCTAGTACAGACATATGAACCTATGAACCCTTGCAGTGGTGATGATGATGGCTTAAGTGCTATAAAAGGTGGTATGGATTACTTACAGTTATTCTAAAAATGAATTAGCAATGCATTAGAGTGGCTAGTCCCTTGACCTCATAAGTGTCTCTTATTTTATTTACTAACTTTTTTATTTAATTGCTATTCTATTATTCATTTGCATTATATTGTTTGCTTTCTTCCCATTTTGTCTCCCTCTGAAGCGTGAAGCACCTTTCCTGCAGCCATCTGTTATCACAAGGGAGAGATCCCCAAGACCTATATGTCTACTGTCTTTCTTGTTGGTGAGAAGCACTGGCTTCTTCCCTGTGGGCAGCCAGGTGGTCATTACCAACAGGAGCAGCCCAAACTGCATGCAGTAGTGGAAGCTGTTGCTGAGAGGGCACCAGATTGAAAGGAAGACCCATACCAGCCCCTGCAGCAGCGAGCAAAAGGCTAACTGACAGGGCTGGATCCAGACATTAATCCACCTGAGACCTCTCCATTATACTTTGAAGAAGCTGTCCTGAACCACAACCCCCCCTGAAAATCTCTCACTAAAGGTTTCCAGGCAAGTTTAGTAGTGCATTAGTCCTGTAGTCCCTTCCTATCAACTGTTTCAGACCCACCAACTTTGAGCTGACCCACATCCTTTCCATCACTTGTCTGTTTTCTGTTTGTCTGTCTGTCTTCCTTTCCCCTTGTGAACCTGGCCTATTGTGTGATTACCCACTTCTGTCCATCTTGTCTGTGTTTTAATGTTTTATCATACCCATTTCACTCTTCCTAATTGACATCCCTGCCCTTGCATCCCTATATCCTTCACTTATGTAATTCAGAAAAAAGGAGTTGTGGTTCTACCCTAAAAAAATAATATATCTTCTTCTGCCAACTCATCCACAGCAGTCCTCTTTCATCATGCTAAGCCTTTAACTTGTTTTCTTCTTCCTGTTTTTTCCAACTGGATATATGAATGGTAGTCATTATTTTGACAGAATCACATACTGCTGAATTATAACTGAAACTCATTTGAATGAAATCACATATGACTGAATAATGATTGACTGCACATTGCAAAATATAGAAGTGATTCACTATGTGTATTTTTTTCTCTTTTCTCCATCCAATTATGGATTTAGCATATTTAAGTAAGGGGGCTGCCCAGCAGAAATAAATCATTCTTTATATGTATGCTTGCTCTAATGAAAATCTCTATGAAATGTGTTTATGAATCAGCAGCTCTCTTTGTTCATCTGTTTTCCTCACTGCTGTGCAACTGTAAAGTTAGTTTATTTAAATAAAGGTGTTGGGGGTGTTGGGGGTTCAAGAAGAGTCCACCCCACAAAAAATAATAGATAGATGAATAGATGGACAGATATAAAGCTATATAGGGAGACATTTATACTGAACGCTTCATTTCTAATTTGTAGTACAGGAGAATAGCACTTTTATTCTTTTGTAGGAATGCTTTAGCATTTGCTGGATGCGGCTATCTCCCTTCTTCCCTTGGTCTAAAGTGCTTGACTTATATTAATAAATGTATGGAAAAGGTAGCCATTTTACCCTTAATAACCATCACTCAGATCAGCACTGAATTTGGTTGGGCTATTAATGCATTTATCAGTACAGGAATTCTTAGTGGCAATACTATTTTTCTAGTAATGGAAAGCATAGATGTGAAGTTGTTCAATCTCGCCTTCATTCTTACTGATGGGTTCGGAGCCGATCATCAGCTCCGAGTCGGCCAAGTTGCAAAACTCGAGGTCTCAAACAACTCAAGGCCAAAGCCCTATCCCACAATGCACCACTGCATTCCCCAGATCTAGTTTGCCGCTGCAACTAATCGTGCATTCTCTACAGCTCTTAGCCATTGGAGAGATAACTTTACAATTTCCTTACAAAAATGTCCTAATAATTTCACTCTTATTGGTTAGTTAGGTCTTTAATAGGATTGTGCTAGTACGGGTTATCTGCTTTTCGATTTATATCCTTGTTTTGATAGCTCTCTTTCTCTCTAGTTTTGGGCTTGGCCCTGTTTATTCAAAGTTAGCCATTTGGCTTTATTGCTCTATCCCAAGCCGAGTTAGGCTTTTGCAGTCTTCTGCAATCTTCTGTTTGTTAGCCGGTTAGGCTCTTGGCCATTTTTTGGGTGTTTTTTTTTTTCTGTTTTTTGGTTCCTTAGCCTGTTAGGCTTTTTCTGTTACAGTATTAGGAGTTTCATAGCAGCTGCCTTTGTATACTTTTAGCCAGTTAGACTCATTTTTTTCTTTAGACTAGTTGTTGTTGTACTTTGCTGTTACTACAATGTCTGAAAAGGCAAAATCAGGGTTCAAAAGATGCCCTAAATGTAGTCAGAAAATGTCGATTACAAATGGCCATTCTACGTGTGTGTACTGCTTGGGTGAGGTACATTTACAGGAGGTTTGTTCCATTTGTCATGGGTTCAGCTCTAGAGTGTTAGTTGAAAGGAAGCGTAAGCTAGTGGAGCGGGGTTTGATTAGTCTGCTTTCCAATCAGACTTGGATTCACTCCAGGTCAACCAAAACCTTCTTCTCCAGCCTCGTCATCTAGTTCGGCTCCTAAGGGCTCTTCGGTTCCGAAAGCTTCTGAAAAGGTTATGGTCTCGGCTCCAGTGTCATCGGAACCGACCATTCAGGTTGCTGGTAGGAGCTGGTCCCTGATTCTCGGTTCACTGGCTCCATCGGTGGTCTCCTCTTGGGCTTCCAGACTTTCCGATTTGGACATGGACTGAGTGGTGCAGAGATTTTTACAGGATCTAGTGCTTGCTAAAATTCTGTTGGTTTTGACTCTAGCAGCTTCGGAACTGACAAATTATTTTCCTGTTGTTGTTGCTCCTCCTCCGACTCTAATCGAGACATCGGAGCCGGAGGAGGCCATTCAGTCATTGGTGGAACTGTCGGTACTGACACTCACTTCTCACCTGTCGCTACCAACCATCCTGATAGCCTCTGCTCCGGCAGCGGAATCTGGGAGCCGACACTCTCCTGTCGGTTCCGGGGGAGGGGGAGTCGAACCGATATGTCGGTTCCGACTCTTCCTCTTGGGGCTTCAGCATGGATGAGTTTGGCATTCTACATATGTCCATCCTCCTAATACAGAGTCAAGGATAATGGACAGATATGGAAGTGCATGTTCAGTTCTACGACCTTTGCCCTTCGGTGACTGAACTACCTAACCCACTTCACAAGACTTCAGAGAGAGCTCCTCAAGGAGCTTGGAGATATTCTCCAGGGTGCAGTAGTCGACTCTGTGGTAGACAAGGTGACGTCTCAGTTTGCTACCCTCAACTCCATCGTAAACTCTTCCATGCACCTCATGTCTTATGCAGCTGATGGAATGAGTAGGGCTGCGGGTACAGGAATTGCTTTGCGAAGACATTCCTGGATGTGCTTATGTTCTTTTCAGAACCTTTTAAGTCGTCGTTTGTGAATGCCCCCTTCGATGGTTCCTCCTTATTTGGTCCAAATGTTAAAGAGACCCTCACCAGATGTGAGCAAGATGGTAAGACTCTATCTGCCTTTGGAGTCCGTTTTTCTACCCCTACTAGACCTTATCCCAAAGGTCAATGGGGTGGGAAAATGTGGTTCAGTAAGACCCAAGGAGCCTTTCTGAACTCACAAGGTGAAACCTCCTCCAGCGGCAGAGGGGGAGACAATGGTGGAAGACAACACCCACACAGAAGAGGGGGTCCACAGAACCAGGGTGACAGGGATCAGTTCCTTGGGAAACCCTATCAGCACTCCTGAAAGGAGGCCCGACTGTCCTGCACTGGAGGCAGTTGGGGGACATTTGTCTTTGTACCTGGGCACCTGGCTAGATATCTCAGAAGACCGATGGGTACAAAACGTTATATCCAGAGGATATTCCATTCCCCTTCTCTCACAGCCCAGACCAACAAAAGGAATCCCAGATGTTCAACCCAGTCTATGGGATGTGGCATCCGTAAGGGTCCAGAAACTATTGCAAAAAAGAGTCATCCAGCCAGTCCCAGCAGACCAGCAAGGATCTGGAACTTACTCAAGGTTCTTTTTAGTACCAAAGAAGACTAGGGACTGGAGACCTATTCTGGACCTCAGCAGACAGAACAAATATGTGGTAAAGATGAAGTTCCGGATGGTCACGCTTCTGTCCATTCTCCCGTTCTTAGGGAAGGACAATTGGATGTTCTCTATAGATCTCCAGGATGTGTACTACCATATCAAAATGGCCAGGCCATCCAGGGATCATCTGCGCTTCTGTCTGGGAACCAGTCACTTCCAGTTTTGGGCCTTGCCCTTTGGTTTTACTACAGCCTCCCAGAGTGTTCACCAAATGTATGGCAGTGGTCATGGCTCACTTGAGACATTCAGGAATCCAGGTGTTTCCTTACTTGGACGACTGGCTCCTTACCACCCCCACCAGGCATCAGCTTATTCGGGCAAGGGGCGCTACCATAGATCTATGCTTACAGCTGGGTATTATGATAAATTCACAAAAGTCTGCTTTATTGCCATTGCAGTGTACAGTCTTTATAGGAGCAGACAGACATGGTCAGCATGTCCCTGAAGCTCTCTCCTGAAAGAGTGATTATCCTTCAACAACAAATTGTGGATCTCCTGTCAAGACGAAAATCACCAACATCACAGATTCTCAAACTGCTCGGCACTATGGCAGGAGCGATTATTGCAATACCCCTTGCGAGATCTCACATGCGCATTCTTCAGTGGCTGTTATTCACACAGTGGATGTTTCAGGACTTACCGATGAATCACTCCGTTCTGATTACCAACTCTTGCAAGGACTACCTTCAGTGGTGGCTAACGTCCGAGACAGTGGCTATGGGCTGTCAATTTGTTCTCCCCACTCCAGTTGCAACAGTAACCACGGATGCCTCCCTGATCGGGTGGGGGGGCATTATCAGGGACAGACAGCCCAAGGTACTTGGCAGGCTCACGAGGCTCATTTGCTCATAAACATCCTGGAGATGAGAGCGGTTCTTTTAGTGTTGCAGGCCTTTCAAGACTCTCTTCCCCTAGGCATGACAGCAATCCAGTCGGACAACATGTCCGTAGTGTGGTACATAAACAAACAAGGAGGAACCAAATCTTACCCCCTGTGTTGGGAGGCTCTAAGATTATGGAAATGGGCAGAGTCCTCCCAGTATTTTCTGATAGAAATGCTCATTCCAGGGAAATCCAGCGTAATAGTGGACAGACTCAGCAGAGCTATTCTGCTACCTCACGAGTGGTCTCTCAAGAATGAAATAGCGGAAATGATTTACCGCAGATGGGGCCAGCCTTGCGACCTTTTTGCCACCCCCACAAACACCAAGTGCAGCAACTACTTTACCCTGATCCCTCAACATGGACAATCCCCGAGGGATGCACTAGTCCATGATTGGCCTCCGTGGCTCCTATATGCTTTTCCTCCCTTTCCACTGATTCCTAAAGTATTGCAGAAAGCCAGTTTTCTGGGCAGGACACATCTTAATTGCCCCATATTGGCCTTGTCAAATTTGGTTCCCCTTCCTGAAGCCTCATCTGCTAGAGGAGCCTTGGATCCTGGACCCAGTGCCGGATCTGTTGACCCACTTGTCAGGAGCTCCTCATCCTTCTCTTCAGTCCATCAAACTGACAGCTTGGCTACTCCAATTCCCAGAAAACCAGGTTCAAGAATTTATCAGAAGAAGGGTGGCATATCCTACTGTTGTCTCACAAATCTTCAGCTAGGAAACTTTACCTCAGTAAGTGAAAAAGGTTTTCCATCTGGGCGCAGCAGAATAACATTGACCCTTTCCTGGCATCCATCTCAGATATTTTGGAATTCCTAACAAAACTATTCATTTTGTTGATGAGAAGAGGTCCTCCATAAGAAATCACTGTCAGCGAGTTGTGCTAGAAGTGATTCCCTTTTGGGTGGGATTCCCCCTTCTTCTAGTTGGTATAAATAACTTTGGTGGGTGTGGGGTGCAGGGGGGCTTGCCCCCTGCGAAAACACTTCAAATGTTTTTTTGGCAGGTGTTTTGTGAATGTAGTCTGGGGATTCAGATCTTCAGTGCATTTGCTTTCATCTACTTATAGTTGAAGCCTCTGTCTCTGTGCTTCATATTTGGATGGCCAGTTCTGTAAATACTGATATTACTTTCTACACCTCCCAAAAGAGGTTCTTTTCTAAACAGGCAATATTTAAAATCTCTAACCTCTTTTTTACATCTTTCTGTTGTCTGAGCTGTCATGGATCCCTTCATAGGTTCATAGCAAACTGCCCCTTGGGGCTGTTTTAAGCCTAGCGATTTAACCCATGTAAGAATCAAAGCCTGCACCTTGTGTCTCTTAGGTAAACACCATAACCATTATCCCAACCTCCCAACAAACTGACTTAGAGCAACTCTTTGAGTAAGACCCCATAGGTTTCTCATGGCATATTACAGAAACAGATTACCCAGCCTTTCTTCTTTGCAGATACCCCAACCAGGTTTCAAACCCAGGTCTACTAGTTGGTAATCTTGTGCCTTACCTTCGGTGTTACAGACAGATATTAACCTATGTATATCTCTATTTTCCTCCTATTCTATAAGGGTTGTGTGTTAGATTTTATGAATATAAATCTGAAATTAATTATGTTGTAAATATGCTGAAAGAAAAGGCTTGCTTAAATGCAGAAACAAAGTTTAGTAATATGTGATCAACAGTCATGCTAAATGACCATGGCTTGGAAAAGGAATCTGCTGAATGGACATTTTTCCCTTACAGACTCAAAACAGGATGTATGCAAGAGCAAAAATACAAAATCTGCTTTTAAAGAATGGACATTTTTCCCTTATAGACTCAAAACAGGATGTATGCAAGAACAAAAATGCAAAATCTGCTTTTAAAGAACAATGCCATGTTATTCTGCACGGAAAAACAGGATATGGCACAAGAACAGATGTTTTTTATACAAAGATCCAAATAAAATACAGGATGTTCACACTGTCAGAAAAGCTGATCTCTGACAATGTGTTTTTTCAAAAATATGTTTTTCTTCATAAAAAACAGGATATGCTTATCAGCATTGACATAAGAACATATGTTTCTATACACAGATTCAAATAGAATACAGGACAATGTGTTTCCTCAAAAATATGTTTTTCTACATGGACATCAGGACACTGTTACAGGATATTCACACTGTCAGAAAAGCTGGTCTCTTACAAGACATTGTTAAACAAGGAAGTTTAGTATTGTTTCTACAGGATAAGCAATTCTCCAAAATATGTTTATGCATGACTAAAAACTGTATATAAAGAGCTGTATAAATCCAGTTATGTTAGAGGTATGATAGGGACACAAGTCCTAAGGTAAATGTTATATCTCTCACATCATCTGTACTATATGAGAAGTAAAGTTGGAACAGTACTTTTAAGCTGCAACGTGGTTTCATTTGATTTATTATAAAAAGTTATTTGTTACTGCTCTCTAAAGTTGATGCTGCAAAGTATATTCTCTCATCAGTGTATATTCTGCAAGTTTCTGTATGCAACAGACTGTGAATGCAAATATAACCAGACTTTGAATTTTAGCAGAATTCAGCCAGCAAGACTGAGTGTCATAAGAATACTTCAAATCCATCACACCAAGCAGTAAGCAGCTCCATGTAACTTTTTCAATGGCGAGCCAGCCAGGAGTCGAACCTAGACTGACTTAGAGCAACTCTTTGAGTAAGACCCCATAGGTTTCTCATGGCATATTACAGAAACAGATTACCCAACCTTTCTTCTTCGCAGATACCCCGACCAGGTTTCAAACCCAGGTCTACTAGTTGGTAATCTTGTGCCTTACCTTCGGTGTTACAGACAGAAATTAACCTATGTATATCTCTATTTTCCTCCTATTCTATAAGGGTTGTGTACTGAAACTGACACTCAGATTTAATTCAATGCCTGCTTTATTTTCCAGCTAAGGAGGTCAAATGACACTAGTTCAGGGTCCCTTATGGAAATGCATGTAGACGGTTGGTTTACATTCTCCTCAAAAATTAAACAGCTACTCTAGGGTTAACCACTGTATCTAACAAAAGTTAACATCAGCAATAGCAATGTTTAAGGCGACTCAGTGAAAACTAATACAATATTCTAGCAGAAGCAGCACAGTTATTTTCACAAACACTAGCCTTATTTCCATGAATTTACAAAGTACATGTACAATGTCCTAATTATTATTTTCAATTATTTTGGCTGTTTTAATTAGCTCATCCCAAGACTAGCCCTAATTACCCTGTCAGAACAAATAGATTATTATGTAATATATTGTTAGATATGCAGTTGTCTGTAGGTAAAAATAAGTTGTTTCAATGCTTATTTATCCCCACTCCAAACCTATTGTTCTAGGTTCAGATCAAGCTAAGCATTAAAACCACTAGTATGCACCAGGTTAGATTTGTATAAAAATATGATTTACTGTAATATTACAAATAAATTAATAACTTAATTAATCAAAAGTGCTGTATAGCATTAAGCATCAGAAAAAGTCATATCAATTTACTTGCTGAACCAGCAAGTATTTTTCAATCAAAAACAAAAAGCATGTTCCTTTTTCATCCCAAAGTCCTTTGTTACCAGAATCCTTTCAAGAGTCATTGATCCTTGATGAGCACTAGAAAATATTTTGTGTGTCTATTCTCAAGGGAATCCAGAAACTTTATGATAATTATTTACAAATCCACACTACCCTGCTTGGCAAATGTCCATTTAATAACAGGGCAGAAATGTTCTTGGTACCGTTCAAGGCAGCCTTCCATTCCCTCACTGCAAATGGATCTTCTTTTATTTATGTGGATTGCCCTGCCCTGAACTATGAATATGTAAAATCGGTCTCCTTTGTCAGAGTGTGGCTGTCTACAAGTCATTAATATACCCAAGCAAAGCTCTTTAACTGTCTGAGCTCTGTTTCACGCTTATGAATGAATGTTTCAACTGCTCAAAATGCTGAATAATGAAGACTAAGTGAATATCTCTTTGATTATCCAAGTAGGACAGAAGAAAGAAGCATAAATGAATGTATGCATCTCTCAATGCAGTATGTAACTCATGTAAAAAAGAGCGAAGGCTTGGAATTTCTTTGTTCTGTTTCTGCTGTAATTTGTGTTCAGCTCCTGGCACATAACTGTTTTTTGGTCTCAGGCCTTTGGAAAACACATTGTTTTTCTCTCTCTCAAGTTTATTCTTCTTTGACAAGATTATGTTTTTAATGGGGGAAGGGATTAGAGTTGCAAACAATGAGTTACTTTTGACATTCTGTGATTTGATCTGATTTTGACTTCTTGGCACCTCAATGTCCCAGAGCAGGATAGTGTCCAGTTTAAAAGTATCGATTTAAAGTTCATTCCATATGATGGTAACATTTGTCTGTATTCATTTTTGTAATCTGAAAGCAGATAGTGCTAGAAGACAGAACCAAAGCCCCACCCCCTTATTTAAACTAGAAAAATAAGTCTTTTAGATTGCATGCCTTACCTGCACCGTGTATGCCTTACCTGCACTGTGTTTTGTTTTCCAGTGTTTTTGTTACACACTGACACATTATATACATTGAGATAATAGCAAGGTTAATATACAATAATACATGAAGGAAGAATGAATAAATACAATCAGTGCAATGACACTATATCAAGGAATTAACAATAATAGTAATAAAAATAATACAGATAATCATGACTATCAACGTTAATGTGTTTTATCTTTCTTTAATCAATGGCTTTATTTTCACATTTCTAATGAAATGCTACGTTAACACTCATATGTTTTGGACATGCACTATATGTCTTATCCTGAAGAAAAGTGATATACTGGCTATTTATGGAAGCTAAACATATTTGGCAGCTTGGTGCATTCTAATAACTATGTAGTCTTACTGGTGATACCTAACAATACATGACTGAATCTTTGAGACAGTGTGACATTTTCTAATAAAATTATTTGGGGCAACATACTTGTTTTAGATTGTACTTCCAGCGGCAAAGGTAATATAACTGCATAACAGTTCCCAGCAATGGTTTTTTTTTCTTTTTAACTATTAATACTAGTTTTAGTTCTGTTGTTAAAATTGGATATCTTTATGAATTTTTGTACTTTGCAGTTGTCTACAGTATAGAGGGTTATGATTGGGTGCCTGACCGTAACTCAGGGCCGGCCTTAGGCATAGGCGAACTAGGCGACCGCCTAGGGCGCCGGAAAGGCCGGCATCAGAAAGGGCGCAATTTAACTCCTAAAAAAGTTGTATCATTTGGCAGCATCTTCACTTGTCACTCAGCATTGCGCCCAGCCCCATTGTAGCCTTGCGCCCTCCCCCACTTCTGTAATGCACAGAACGCAACGACAGTCACACAGCACACAGAACGGAACGACTCCCCTCCCCATTGCACCCGGCCCCAATGTCTTCACAGTTAAAGTGGCTGCTCTTGTTCGGCATTATTTAAGCATCCAATCAGTGATGCTTTCATACCACCGATCCTGGCTGCTGCTCCAATCCCGGGTATATAATGCAGCTCCCACCCGCCTCTTATTCCTTTCTTCATTGACGCGGTAGAGGCGGGCGTATCTACTGGTTGAAATTACTTCCTGTTCCTGATCAGTGGATTATCTGGACGGCATGGATCATCAGCGGGACTGACTCTGTACACCCGGGCCTACAAGTGCGATTTTTTTTCCCTGCTGCCTCGTGTCCCTTTTTCCCAGCTTGGCTTTAATTTGCAGAGGTAAGTCGATTATTTCACTTCAAATTTCAGGCAGCCGAAACTAAAGAAAAACTGTCTAACTGTTTTGGCAAAGTTTGAATAACCGGGGAGTGAATGTAAGGGAATGTAGCACAGATTGACAAATGTGGGTTAAAACTTATTGAAATACTCTCTCTGATGTATAAAAGTACATTGACTGTTTGGCTGCTTGTCCTGTAGTAAATTAAAGGTGCTCTTAGCATTTAGCATTTGTTTAGGCACATGCAATGCAACAGCCAATAAAGGTGCCAGCAGGAAAATGTTAACAAAGAGCTTTGGATTTCCAATGGATTAATTTAATAATTATGAACAGAAGACAGCAGAGAAACCAGTAAAGACAGTGTGCACATTCTTTGGGAAGGTTCGGAATGCTAAGGCCCAGTACTCCATGCTTGCTAGGACTGCACAGTAGCTAAAACATTATCACTTTTTTAACCATCTGAACATTGCTTTAGTAACTAGCACACACACACATGAACATAAGAGGCATGTTTTTTTTTTTCTGGATTACCGGGGGTGGGGGAGGATAGTCTTTGTTTATGCATTCCTAAACCTGCAAGGACAATTGTCTGATTAAAATTCTAACCTCCTATAACATTTTGTTAAATATCAGATATTTGCATATTTTTTGTATTACATGTTGAGTACTGTTTGAGTAATGTTTGCTTGCTCAGTGCAAACTTCATTATGGTGTTGAAGGAAGGTGAGGGGAAGACAAGAATTCAGTTTTGTGGCTGTTTCTTGGTTTTTAAAACCTCATCCATTGTGTGGTTCTACTTGGAGCTGCTGTGATCTGTCTTGAATGCATTGTCCTTTGTTGGGAGTCCATGGAGGTGGTTGTGTTTAATTTCATACAGCTGCTTTGTTTTTGTGGGGTGGGGAAGTGATATGTGGTGGGGTTCCATGTGTGCTGCATGAACATTGAGTCTCCTTTTGGAATCATTTGTTGATGTGAATTGTTTGGGATGTTTCTGCATGTGGTTCATGTTGTTTAGAGAGACTCTGATGTACAGTGGGAGAATGGTTTGGAGACAGTTTACCTCCTGATCATTGAATTATTTTCCATTTTGTTTTTTTTTCTCTCTCTTGGTGATGGTGTACAAGAGGTTCTCTGGTTTGATCCTTGGCTGGGGTGCCTTCTGTGTGGAGTTTGCATGTCCTCCCTGTGGTCGTGTGGGTTTCCTCCGGGTGCTCCAGTTTCCTCCCACTTGCCAAAGACGTGCTGTAGGTGGATTAGACACTCTAAATTGGCCCTAGGTGTGTGTGCATGTGTGCCTTCTGTGGAAGGTTGGGCGCCGGGCTGGCAACTTGACACTGTAAAACTCCACTGCTAGTCACGAGCGGACAGGTGATTCGCTGTGGCAAGCCTTAACCAGGAAAAAGCTGAAAGAAGGTGATGGTGTATAAAATGTAAGACTAATGCAATGTAGAACAGCTGATCACTGCAGAATTATTTAGATGAGTAAAAGAGAATGATAGATATTGCAGGTAAGAATTCCAATGTTTTTGTGAATGTGTGGTGGTATTATAAAATGCAGGGACAAGGTGTCTCCTTAAGAAGGGAGAGAGTAGTGTGCATGAAAATGTGAATATAAGGACAGTCTTCCATACAAGAAATACAGCTGAGTGAGAGAAGTGGTAACAATTTGTCAAGTGAATGAGAAATGTGTTCCTGCTCTGGGTCGGCTGGGTTAGCTTAGTGTAGTGTTTAGTTATGTAAACTATCTTTCCTGTTTTTTGTAGCAGTTTGTTTTTATTATCTGTCATAATTTTGTTTTACAAATCACCTGGACAGTCTGACTAACTTGTACTGAGTGGTGACAGATATTTGAATATCCTACAGAAAATGCACACTAAGACAATCTAGATTATCAACTAAGCTGTCTCTTATTAGAATGCTTTGATGGTCTGCAAACGTTGCATGCAGTATCTTTAAAGGTTGTGCAGCTAAATGTGCCTACTGGAGTCTGAATTTAACAGCTATGTTAGACCAAAGACAATTCTGATATCAGAACTGCATTCTTTGTTTAATGTTTTTCCTAATTATATGCCGAATGTTGATAAACGAGCAGCTGTCAAAACATTTTCTTTTTTCAGGAAGTTTAAAAACAATCCATGTAGTAAAGGAAAAAAAATGTAGGTCAGTGCACCAGGAATCTTGTTATATGCTTTCTTATATAGTAAATGTATACAGATGACTTTGCTGAGTGCGTTTAACCACTGGAGGTGATGTCCGTTTATGCACTGTATCAGACAATATGTTATGTTGATGGGCTGATACCAGTGATTTTCTGCTGACACATGATCTGTTTCTTATGGGCATTCTACAGGGGTCTAGTATTGAGTTATTCTTGCTGTTGTAACTTAATTTGTAGACATTACTTGGACAGAGTATTACCATGTTTTTTCTAAATCCTTTAGTTATCATTGTTGTGCATTGGGATGTATGAGTAGTTTTTGACTTTCTTAGCCCTACAGTCTTGTATCACACTAAATTGGTACTTACCTGGGGTACTTACTAAGTGAAGTGAGACTTAATAATGAAAAGTTTTAAATTTCCTAATGCTATGATTATTTTGATTCCTGTATATGGAGTTACCGAATACAAAGCAGTATACCATAGTGGTGTGGTTCTATACAAAGAAAATAGAGAAAGGGAATGATCTTGCACTTTTCAAACATTATCTGAATGTATGGGTAGCTGCAAATTGACCCCTGGTTTATCAGTCTTGTTCTTGGCTGTGGCAAAATATAAATATCCTGCTCATTTTGATTTTTTTATTTTATTTTAAATTTGACTGTGATAGTCTGACTGGATACATATCCATTTTCAGCAGAGGCCCCAGGAGAAAAGCTCCAAACCTAAAGACAAGCAAGTTACAGTATATGCACAAACATGGTATTAACGCACAAGTTAGTCTCACATTTCAAGCGTATGAATACAGTTTATATACAGAAGTATATACAAATATGTTGGTCTCTTATCAAACCTATAGGTGTAGCTTGTATACAGAGTATCTGCAAAGATATTAGTTTCTCTTTTCAAACCTTAGTATAAGAGGGTAGTTGCTATAAATAAAATTGCAGGATTATGGAAGTGCATGAGGCTTTACTCAGGGTTAGAGCAAGGACATAACCAGTGAATTTTAAAATACTGTTTAGATTTTTTTTAACTGATTAAGGGAGGGGATCACAGTAAGGTCAGATGGGAGCGAATTCCTGGTTTTGCCTAGTGAATTAGTGTAAGTAAGAGTAATTGGTGGTTAACAATGTCAAAGGCCTTGGACAGCTCAACCAGGTTTAAAGAGAATTCAGCTTTCAATTACAGTGCAGTCAACTACACTACAAGGTGTCTTGCAATATGACTTGTTTTTTCATGCATTTAAACATTGAAAGAACTGGAGTGGGTTTTGTGGGAGTGACCCATCTGTGGGTGTGGCTCAAATAGGGGTGTTCCTTGAGTTTGGTGTGGGTGGGGCTTAAGGGGCGCCAGAGCAGTACTTCGCCTAGGGCGCTGTTTCAGCTAAGGCCGGCCCTGCCGTAACTACGTTATTACGGGTTCGAGGTATGGATACCAAGAAACTCACCTCAAGAGCAAAGCTCAAGAGGTGAATCATGGCATCCATGATGAGAAAACATAATTAAGGGTTATGATCAATGAGACCTGATCACAACACTCTGTATTGCATGGAGTCTTATCTACTCCACGTACTATCAGTTACAAAAGAAAACAAGAATACATGATGTGTTTTCCTGGCTTTGAAAGTCAGTGAAACACTTAGCCAATGCTGTTGCATAGACAACAAGTAAGGAAAAAGTCAGGGACAGTTTTTAAACACTGCCCTAATTTAAATAAGTTACTTACAGACTAACATTTGTAAACTTCAATGGATATAAGAGGAAAGATATTCATGGAACTTCTCTTCTGTGACACTGGACTGTAATAGGATATGTAGCGTTTGTTGCTCACCTTTGAAAGCAATGTTACCATCAGGTCTCACGCTGACAAAATACACTTCCTTAGACTGGGAATAAGTCATATAAAATGTTTATAAAAAAAGCCCACTATTAAAAAGAGTGATTTTGCAAATATATACCACACAAACAGACACAAACACAAACACATACAGAGCCATGCCTTTGATTATTTAACTATTCAGGAGACTGCAGTGGTCAGCTACTTTCACAGAAGAGAATGCCTCCTCTGTCCTCTGTCTATGAATAACCTCTTTTGAATGACTCCTCCACCCCTTCCCCATTTATCATGTGAAATACATTTTGGTCACAGTAATGAATGTTTTGCACAGGGACATACACAAACAGGCACAGGCACACAGATCTGTGCATGCATACACACACACACACACACAGACACCTCACCTAACAAGCTATTTTTGTGATATAACTGTAGGGATAAGTTGTTTTGCCACACATACTGCTTACCCTCTCCCCAAGAAAAATTATTTTCTAATTGGGTGCAGCTCTGATATTCGACTTTGAGCAAAAATAATACATTTAAGCCAGAGTAAGCTATGTCATCTTGTTTGCTTCACTCTCTCTCTCTCTCTTTCAAACACACACACACACACACACACACACACACACACACACACACACACACACACACACACACACACTTCTTACTTTTAGATCATGTGGTTTTATCAAGCAATCTCTAACAGTACAGGTGGTACAGTATAGCTTGCAATCTCTGTCACAGAAACAAATATTTGCAATTTTCCTGTGGTGGCACACTATGAGATAATTAAGAGTTTATAAACAAGATTATCCCACAGACTTGGCTGTATAAAAGAAAAACAAAACTTTCATTTATAAACTCCCAGCCAGCCTGACATATATTTGCATTGAAATTATTTTTTTTATTGAACTTTTTTAGTATGAACATGCTGGTTCTTGAAACACAACCTTCTGAACTATTATTCAGTCTACCTACTTCTAAATTTTGTCTATACTGCTTGCTGTAGTAAACATCGCAGGGGCCAGAAGAAAAAAATTAGCACTGGAAAGTATGTTTCTGAAAGAGAAAATGAAATTCTATATGTTGGAGTTTTACATTTATAATTAGCTCCCAAAGAAAATGAGGAATTAGTTTTGAGATGCACACATTTGTTCCACAGCCATAGGAAATGTGCTGTTGTATGGTTTTAGCCATTTGGCCTACAATGCAGCCACATGTGACACTCAGTGGTGCACCTGCACAGCAGCCTTACCTTACTCTGTCTCAGGTACTATGATGTGCATCGAACATCATGACTGCAGTCTGAAATCAGAAAAAAACTAGTTACACGCTTCCATAGTATGAGACACAATCCTGACGTTGCATAGGGGCACTTAACAAAACCTTCTTAAGTAGACCCTGGGTGCTCTTATTTCTTTTAATTATTTATTTCATTTGTTAACCAGGTAGTGTCCAGCTGGGCCAGAAGCCCGTTTTCAGCGGAGACCCGGGGAGAAAAGCTCCAAAGTGGATTACAGTAATATTTACATATGACATATGTTGTTGTTTGTCTTTCGGCTTTTCCCAGTTAGGGGTCGCCACAGCGGAACTCCAGTCCGCTAATGATTGGCAGTAGATTTTCATGAACGCCGAGGTGCCAGCTCGATGTTCAATCTTCAATGAAAGCATGCCCATTCATGCATGTCTTCAGCAATTATCAAAGTATATCAAGCATTGTCCATTCTCCATACTTCATACTATTCTTCCAGAATTCTTTTGGGAGAATGAGTCAAAGAAGTCAGAAGATACTTAGAAAGTGAGGAAAATGGAGGATATAAATATTTGCAGATACAGATGTTTAGCCTGGGGTAGTACAGGAGCAGAGCCTATGTTTACAGAAATGTTCTTTAGGGTCTATTTAAATGACAGTGGTTATTGATGGTGAGAATATGCTGTGGAAGAGAGTTCCATTACTTGGCTATGGCATGAAAGCATAGGGAGATGCCATAAGCATTTTGGGGTTTACTAACTTTTAACAATATTTTTTCAGCAGATCTATGGGATGTTAGGTTACTATAAAGTTGGACTAGGTCTGATAGAGCTGGGCAGCTGTCAGGTTTGTATATGACTGTGTGGCTGGTTAGTAGTTGAATCATGGAGAGGAGATGTGCGGGCTCTAGCCAGTTTAGTTGATTTAATGCAGTACAGTGGTGAGATCTATAAGACTGATTTGTAACAATTTTTTTTATAGCAGGATTAGAGGCTATTTAGGTTAGATATGTGAAGGTTGGTAAATATTTGACAGCAATATAAAAGGGCAGATAATAGATGGGATTGAGAAGTAGCAAGTCTGGCTTGGTCAGTAAGAAATGGTTTTGCTCTGTAGAGTGAACCCAGTTTGGCATGCACCTTTTTATTGGTTAGAGCAATGTGTTTATCAAACCTAAGTCCACTATCAGTTGTAACACCAAGAAGTTTGGTATGTTCTACTGGCTCTATTATAGTACTAGTGGAAGAGGAAATAAAGATAGGAGGTAGATTTTTAGATGTTGGGTTTTAGTGGAAGACCATAAGCTTGTTTTTTTGGGGGGGGTTAAGTATAAGTTGATGGAGTGTTAGATAGTTTTCTATACTGCGGAGGGCTGCTTGAGTTTTTTTCTTGGAGCTCTTTGATGGTGGGGGCAGATCAGATCAGGGAAGCGTCATCGGCATATTGTGCAAATGAGGCTGGTTAGCTGCAGTTTGATGGTCATTAGTAAAGACAGTGAATAGGAGTGGACCAAGGATTGAGCCTTGTAGGACCACAACTCTTACAGAGAGCTGAGTGGAGAGTTTATTTTCCCTTAGAGTGGCTTGTTTTCTGACAGTCAGGTAGCTATGAAACCATTTTAGGCTTTTAGAGCTGGAATGGTAGATGGCTAGTTTGTTTAGAAGTATTTGATGTGAGACAGTGTCACATGCTTTTGACATGTCAAGGAAGGTAGCAGATGCTAGTTGTTTTTTGTTTTTAAGCTGGTATACAGTGTCAGTAAAGCTGATGAGAACTGTACTGGTACTATTCTTGAGCCAAAAGCCATGTTGTGTTTTGGATAGTAGATTATTGGTCAGGAAATGGTCTAATGTCTGTTTATGTATACATTTTTCTAAGATTTTGGCAAGTGGGGACAGACTGGCTTTGGGTCTATAGTTGGATATATTAGTTGTGTGGCTGCTTTTATGTAAGGGTATTATGTGGGATATTTTCCAAAGGGATGGTAATACTGTTCAGAGATAGAACGATTGATTAGAACAGTTATAGGGTAAGCAATGGAAGGAGCTGCTAGTTGAAGACAGTCACTAGGCAGCTGGTCAGCGGCTAGTGTGCAAGGTTTTAATCTGGTGATAAGAATTTTAATGTAGTTGTTTGAACTGGTTTTAGTTTGAGAAGGGTAGTGTTTTTGTCAGGAGTTTGAGGTATGGTAGGAGTAGTACTGGGGGTGTTGATAAGTAGGCAGGTTATTAAGTTAATGAAGTTGGAGTTAAATTGACTGGCTATGGACTCATTTTGGTTCGTCAGTGATGGGGCTGGGGTAGTGGGTTTTCCTGGGTTAAGGAGATTTATTGTTTGCCAGAATCTTTGGGGATTGTACTGGTATTTTAGTTGATTTGCATGGAAGTAGTTTTTTTTTTTTCATGTTTAATTAGTTTTTGCCTGATTTCTATGCTGCTGGTAGGTAGTAAGATTTTCTTTAGTTTTACTACTCTGATAATGAGACCAGGCTCTATCTCTTTGTTTTAGTAAATGAAGAGGGTCTTTTGATAGCCAGGGAAGCCTGTTAGAGTTGGTACATATTTTTCTTATGGGTGGGGGCTAGTTCATTAAGTATTTGAAGGAAGGAGGTATTGAAGTACTGAACTGCGCTATCAAGTAGAATATGTTTCAAAGGTGTCCAATTACATTGTAAAATTAGAGCGTTAAATAAAGAAGGACAAAATGTTTTTTATTACAAATGTAGTGAAAAGAAATATTGGAGAAATTCTGAAAATGAAGTAGGTAGGGAAGTGAACACTTAGTGTGTCAGGGAGACACCCAGCGTCATATGTAATATTGGGCCTGTTAGTTAATATCCAGTCTAGAGTGGATTGTCTCTTGGAGTGTTTGTCAATGCATGTGGGGAGGTTGATTCTTTGGGAGAAATTATAAAGATTAATGAAGTTTGTAGGGTTTTTAGAAGAGCAGGTGGTCCAGTCAAGATTGAAGTCTCCTAGTATTATAGTTTCATGGGTGAAATTTGTAGAGGCCCATTCTAGGATGTTTTCTATATTTTGGAGACTTTTTTCCAGGAGGCAGGTAGGTAGCTATAAAGATAATGGACTTGTGGTTATTAAGTTCAAGGCGTGCTATTACAATTTCAAGGTTAGGGATATCAGGTGGGGAAGTGTCAAGGTGTATTAAACTAAAATTTTCTTTAAATAATATGGCAATCCCACCTACATGTTTAGCTACTCTGTCAGTTCTATGGATACTATAGCCATTAGGAATAAATTCTTCAGATCTGATGTGGGGCTTAAGCCAAGTTTCAGTAATGACAAATATATCTGGGTTGTACAGTGCAATAGTAGCCTGAAATTCTTGGACTTTATTCATTAGGCTTCTTAGGTTGGCATTTATGATAGGCAAGTCAGCATTACCTGTTTTTAGTAGTAGACAGGAGTAGGGTGGGGGTTAGTGGATATGTCAGTGTAATGGGTTTGGGAGGAAAAAGTTGGGCCTGGATTAAGATGGATATCACCCTGGAGTTTGATGTGAGTAAGGCAATGGAGGCTAAGATGTTTCAATTTGGAGAACAGACTGTGATAGATATATAAAGAGGTGTTAGACTTTTGGGCATAGTAATATCTAAGAGAGAAATGTAGAATAGGGGATATATTATAGAAGTGTGGTGAGATATAGATATCAGGTATGACATGCTGGTGGTCATCAATTATGGGCAATGTTTGAGATTGATTTTCAGAGGGAAGATTAGATGGGAAGGAGGTAGCATGGAGAGCAAGCAGTAGCAGGGCTGATAGTACAGGGAGAGGTAAAGCATACGATGATATATACAAATAAATGTATATATAAAATATGATGCATTTTAGAGTAAGTGGATGATGGTAATCTATTTCAAATGTTGCTAATAAAGTGTGAAAAAAAGAAAAAGAAGTGGAAAAAAGAAAAAATGAAAAATTAAGGGTATGTAGAAATAGGTAGGGTAGAATGTGAGGAAGGACAATAGATGTGTCACTTGGAGATGAGAAGTAGTGATAGGTAGAAAGTAGTGCGAGGGAGTATGTGTACAGATTAGTATAGGGTTGGATGTTTGAGATATGAGGTGTGATTTGCTGCCTGTGGTGGTGTGGTTAGAGGGGAGGGACTAGTTAGCTATATGTTACAGGAGAATGGAGGTGTGTGGGAATGTGGGTAGGGTAGGAGAGTGGAGTGAGCCCGAGCATAGTGAGGGCGAACGGAGTGGGGCTAGACCGAGGGTGAGAAATCCGCACTGCGAGAAACAATCAGTCACTCTCAGTAAAGATAAGAGTCAGGGAGAGAATTTATTGAGTAGAGGAAGAAAGAGAAGAAAAAATGACATTGAGAGAGTTGTAAGGAAAGGATGGGGAAACAAGAGAAAAGAAGAAATAAACAGGTAATGGAAAGACATGTTCGTCAACAGTAAGATGGGGTGAGAGTCAAGTGACTAGCAGTAATAGGCTAGCAAACATGCACATAGTAGGATAAATAAGTGAAGGGATAAGAAAGAAACTGAAATGTTAGAGGGTAACCTAGGCAGTATTCAGAGCGAGTGGGGAGGGTTATCTTTAGGTGGAAAGTGAGAGTAGAGAAAAAAGAAGCAAACTAAGAGACAGGAAAGTGTTCCTAGGGGAACTATCAAAGGCAGGCATAGGTTAGTTTGCTGGCATCCCTTGCTATAGGTGAGAAACACTAAGTTCAGAGCTGAATGCCTGGAGTTTGCAGCTAAATTGGTTAATACAAAATGAACTGCACAGTTAACATACACATGCTGTTTGGAGTGGCTTTATTCTAGGGTGGTGTTGGGTCCTCAAATAGCCTGAGCAGCTGTTACTCAGCAAGATCCCAGTAGTCTCGGGCTTAACAATCTGGGGCAGGAGGCTGGGAAATAGTATAAAGGGCTGGAAAGTAAGATATTGTAAAAGTCAGTAAATATTTATGCTAACGGCTAAGAAATACAGTGAGGTAGCTATAGTAGAGGAGAACAACATTCAGTATGAACATTCCAACAGGCCAGCTTAAAAACAGCTACTAGATAACTAGAGTGTACATGTTAATACATAGTAAAATTCATATATTCAGAATACTGGCTGCAGTTAAAAACTGGTAGGATAAGGTGGAGCTAAGCATAAAATCATAAACAGAAGAGCCTGCGACCTACATGAAATTATTACACAATTAAATGTACTGGCAATTAATCTGTAAATTCATATATACATTAAATGAGGAGAAATTACCCTAGTTTACCAATCCAAAGCCTGTAGCACAACAATAAAATAGCACTGCATATGATTCAACAAGATACTACTTAATATTCATTGTATAGGGTCACTGTATTGGGCCTCTTAAGGTCAGTTCTCATGCTAAGAACAAACAGTGGACAGTGCCATCTGGCAAAGAATATCGACAGAAGGAAAACAGCTTTTAAAAGTTGTTTGGCATTCACTCTGCCACACTCACAAATAGAAAATGTAGCAAAATGAACATCTTTTAAAAATGGTTTTATTTTCTGCCAGAGAAGCACTTCATTTCTACTTGCTGCACTCCTCGAGTGTCTCTGATTTTTGCAGGTTGTCCTTGATTCTGCCTCACTCTTTTGCCCTGCCCTTCTTAAAGTTTTTGGTTTATGGTAAATCACTAAAGATTATAGTCAGTCAATAATACTGGACATTTTTCAGAAAATGCATGTTAATGCAAAACCTGTTGCTCAATTCACATTTTAAGTGAATTAAGGTAACATTTAAAAGTTGTCTGTCATTTTGAACCTTTGTTTCCACGTTATTTTTGGATCTATCCAGATTTCTTAAACAAAACCATTGAGACATATGCTGCTACATCATTTCATTTTTTTCTGTAAATGGTAGTGTATGGAGCAGATAAAGGTCCACATATTACAAAGAATTATGATTGGGTCTTCAATCATAGCTGTCTAGTATGTGTTCTCAACAATGGATGCCGAAAGATTCACCCTGAGAGAGAGAGAGACAGAGAGGTGAATTTATTGGCATCCATGTCTTGAACATCAGATCATAATTTTCTATATTAAGTTTCACAGCTTCACTACGGTAAGGTCATAAAGTAAATGAGATCACAGTCAAGGGTGTTCTGACATACACACAGAATTAAGGAGCAGCATTTAACTTTAAATTTAAGGACTGGTGTAGTATCACTGAACTAAAATAATGACTGAGCATTGTAAAATTTGTAATGCTAAACTAATAGCTTTACAATGATGTAAACCATTGTGATATAAACTCCCACAGAACTAAAATGTAGGAATTTCATAGCAACTTGAAACTATAAATAAGAAAACAACGATCATATCTGTTTATATATATATATATATATATATATATATATATATATATATATGTGTGTGTGTGTGTGTGTGTGTGTGTGTGTGTGTGTATATATATATATATATATATATATATATATATATATATCTATAGAGAGAGAGAGAGACATAGCTCTATACATAGCATACCTCTAAACTGTACATGATTTTTCTGATTTTTAGTAATATTTTTTAGCCCTATCCCTCATATTTTATTTTAATTTACTGGCAAATCACTGAAGATTACAGTCATCACAGTTCTTATTGTTCAGAAAATGCAGGTTGATGCAAAATTTGTTATTCTATTAACTTTTACAGTGAACTGAAGTGATATTTAAAAATTACACATGATTTTGGGTCTTCTCCCTTGTGTATTTTGGCTTTGTCCCTAATTCTTGAGCAACAAAGGTGAGAGGTACGATATACAGATAATAATTATAGGTATCTCGAATACATTCAGAATGTCAAATGTCTGAAACATCAAATACTATAATATCAATCGTAAAATGTTAAAACACAAAACAAACAAAATGTAACCATGTTCTATGGGGGGGTAAACACTGTGCACCCCCCCATGTGGGGAGCTTCACCCCCACACTTCCTACTATAGATATATATATATATATATATATATATATATATATATATATATGTTTGTTTTTTTTGTTTTTATATATATATCATTCCAATAATACATGAAACAGCCACTAAAGAACCACACCACAGAAGAAACAATACCAAAACTAAAAAGACCCAGTAGGGTCACCACGGAATCAGGCATAAACTGACATTTATTCCACGAGTAAAGAGGAATTAAGGATAAGCGCTTTCGGGTTCTAAGACCCTTTTTCAGATCCATGATAAAAACACCATAAACATATATTTAAAGTATCAAATAACCAATAAAAATTATTATCTCTTGCACCAAAAAACATAGCCAATCATTGCTCAAACTATTCTAAAAAATGATCACTTAAATGTTCTTATTGGATAAAAGCTGTAGAACTTATCTTTTCGATTGTACTTGTAGTATTGTTTTTATACCTATGGACATTAAAACACAGCAACCTTAATATAGTTTATAGCAATAGCAGCATGAGTCACTGCACCAAAATTCAGCAAAATCCATTGACTAAATCACATTTTACCAAATATATTCAGTATTTGAACTTCCAGAGAAATACAACCTACCACCAAGGTTAATGCTTATACAACCACTCAGGGTGCCTTTTCCAACACTGATGGTCTTTTTACAAGAAACACAGTTTCATTTTGTGAACTCTTGCTTTGCTGATCTGTGTTTCATTCACCTATATGAACACATACCTGTAGCAATATTTAAAGCTGTTACTCAGAAAAATGCTGATGTTAAAACCTAGAATTTGACCAATTTTGACCAAACCCTACAAACATCCTTCTCCATGATAAACGAAGACATTGGCAACCTTAAAACACCGGACCCCACCCAGTTTGGGTTCGTGAAGGGCCGATCTTGTCTCCTGAGCCTGACTGACGTCTTCAAATCAGTCTCCAGAGCCGTGGACGAGGGTAAGGCAGTCCACACAGCCTATCTGGACCTCGCCAAGGCCTTTGACACCCCCCCCCCCACTCTGGAATCATAGATAAATTTACTAAGCTGAGCATTAATCCCTACGTCACTCGATGGGTTGCCAACTGGCTTACTGATAGAATCCACACTGTAAAAGCAGCTGACTCCAAATCCAGCTCCAGACAAGTGACAAGTGGAGTACCTCAGTGTTCAGTCCTGGGACCTCTCTTGTTTGGCATCTACTTCTCTGAAGTACAGGCCAACACTTAGGGACTCTGGCTAACAAAGTTCGCAGATGACTGCAAACTGGGAGCCATTATTGAATCCTCAAATGATGTTGATGCTCTACAAAAGGGCCTTACAGAAACAGATGCTTGGTGCCAGAGCCATGGGCTCAAGCTCAATGCCAAGAAATGTATAGTTATCCCCTTTGGGAAAAAACATGTACCCATGAATTACCACATAGGTGGCAGTACACTAAACACCGAAAGTGTGATAAGAGACTTAGGGACACAGGTGGACAGTGGTCTCACCTTCAATAACCACATCACCACAACAGTCAGGAAATCCTTTTATGTGGCACATCTCATCACAAAGGGCTTTTCATCCAGAAAAAAGGAGGTCATTGTCCCACTGTACTCATCCCGCATTAGACCCATTATAGAATACAATGCCCCATTTGGTATGTACCTCTCAAGACATCTGCAACAACTGGAAAGGCCACAGAAATACCTCACTAAAAGAATCACAGGCCTAAAGCAAATGCCCTATGCTGACTGCCTTAAAAAACTCTAGCTATACTCTGTCGCATATCGTCTACTCCGAGGCAATCTCTGCTTAACATACAAGGCCATGTCAAACCCAGAGCTGTTGGACATGCTACACTTAAAGAAATCCCAATCCCTCAGAGCTACATGCTCCAGGGATCTAAACCTTGTCATCACAATAAACAAAACATGCTGGAGGGATAGGTTCCTGACCCAGAGACTCCCCAGACTCTGGAATAGATTGCCCATATATGTCAAGCAGAGCACCTCTTTGGCCCTCTTCAAAAGGAACCTTGATGACTGGATGGGAGAAAGGAAATTACCCCAGGGATCACGTCAGTCACCCTGCTAAACAGAGGTCCAGGGAAGTAAATAATGTGGGAAGAAATAGCCAGGGAATTGTTATGGCTAGGCTTGTATAGGCCCTAGGGCCGATAGCCTAGTACCAACCTATGAACCTATGAACCAACCATGTACACCTATGTCAAAAGTAGATTGTGTGTGTTTAACTTCATATTTTTTTTCTTTTCTTAGAGTATAACTGCCATCTTATATGAGTATTTACTGGCCCATGCATCTTATTTCAATTTGGCTAAGTCATTTGGCACTATACCTGTGATGAAATTATACATAAACTCATGGATCTGAAAGCAGATGAAGCTGTTGTAATTTGGGTCCACAAGACCACGTGGTTGTATCAAACATGTAAGAATAAGATGACTGTTATCCACATCACTCCACGTCATCAGTGCAGTTCCTTAAGGCTCTGTGCTGGGGGCCACTCCTTTTTTGGCTTATTTTTCTCAGATATTGTAACTGACTGACTACAGTGCCTGGCTCATCATATATGTACAAAACAGCAGACTTAAGAGCATTTTCCTTAATACCACAAATAACACATACAATTACACGTGACTGGTACAACAGAAATTACCTTGTCTTCAGCATCAACTCAGCTGGGCAAAGGTCAGTTAGAAATGAAGGTAGTACTTAAATGTGCATGAATCTGTTATTACAGTTACTGGCAAATAAATCAGGCAGAAAGTGATTTTCTGTAAGTTGGTTTGGTAGGAAGTTCACTTGTTTATTCTACATTATACTCTTTCATATGTGCATTAATTAATCTTTTAGTAAGTAGAAGAGATTTACATTTATGCCTTCCAAAACAGCATTGGCTTTCTTTAATCAGCATTTTAATGTGGCTCTTAGGTTATTTAATGTGATGAAGCAACTGGTGGAGAGATGCAAGCAAAAATATTTTGCTTTAAGTGGCCTTCTACAATGATTTCAGCAATCATCCTATCAAGGTTGCAGGTAAGCTGTTTATTATCAACAAAATATTATTTCCTGTCTAGCTAACTTGTCCTCTTATATCTCTTGTTATAATACTGATAGGACCACAACAGTTATAATGTTTAAGGATACCTAATGGTATTATGGGCTACCAATAACAGGGGAACAATACTTCCAGTCGATGACCACCCTACTTCAAAGTCCATTTGTTTATGCCTGACAAACTAAGCAAACTTCTGAGGAAAGCATTTTAGAAGGGGGCAAAACATTCCACATCTGCATGCAAGGTACTGTGATCCTCTGCATCCCCCAACTACTATAACTACACCTGAGGTCTCTAAACCTTGCAGATAATCTATAATTCATTTTGCCAGCTTTCCTTCTGATCTGCCAGGTGGGATGGAATGGACTCTAACAAAGCAGTCAGGGATCAGATAAATAACAGTGATGAAACTACTCAGTAACATAATACTGCTTAGATCAAACACAGAAAGAACAAAATAACATCATAGACAGAACTGAGACAGTGTACAAATCTAGCAAGGCACTCCATGATAAAGTGTTAATGTATGCTGTATCAGAGTGGGATGAAATTACCCTCATGAAAGAGAAATCAACCAGCCCAAAGTACTTTTTATAACAATGTCTCTGGGATTGTTCAGTATAATGGATACTGGAATGAATATCATTAAAAATAAGCAACCAAACAACCCTCTCTCCCCATACAGACAGTTGTTAAGGCCTACATACCACGCTGCTTCCTTTCAGAGTAACACATAACACAGAAGAGACTTCTGTACAAACTTTATAAGCTATCATTCATTCATTCACTCATTCTTGCACTTCACACTTAGTCCATTTCAGAGTTGTTGAGGGTACCAGATAACTGCTAAATATAAATTTGGCAAGGAAAATATCATTAGATCCCATCCCTAGCTGCAGGTGACTTGGAAACAGTTGATATGATATGGCTAAATGGACAGCCAACTAACTTTTGAAGTTAACTAATTCCCTCCAATGGAGCTCAGGACGTCTGAACTGTTACTTCCAATGGACAGAGCCTAAGCTTTTTGAAATAATCAAAATATGTCCTCACATTTAAACAAACATTCACATCTCTGGAAGCATAGGGGTTATTATAGCAATAACCCACGCCTGGGTGTGGGTAATGCTGGATTTACCCACGGTTGGTGTGGTTTGATCACGAGGGTGAAGCTCGAGTGGCCAAACAAAGCCAACCATGGGTAAATCCAGCATTACCCACACCCAGAAGTGGGTTATTGCTATTATACAATGACATTTAAGAAAAAAAATAATTACATTTCTTAAATAATGGAGTTGTATAATGCCTCCTTGCTGCCCTTCCACAGCTGTCTGGTATTCTGCGGCAGTTCTGATGTACTGTGCATGCGTATGCCTACGCAGTACATCAGAGCTGTGGGCGAAAGCAACGAAGAAAGCAAGATCTCTATTGCTTTTTACGAACTGTTTTGCTATGTTAAATGGGTTTAACATAGCGAGACAGCTTTAAACAAGCAACAGAGAATCTCCGTTCAATGGAGAATCTCCATTCAATGGAGAATCTCCGTTGCTTTTTTAAAGCTGTCTCGCTATGTTAAACCCATTTAACATAGCGAGACAGTTTTGAAAAAAGCAACGAAGAAAGCAAGATCTCCGTTGCTTTTTAACATGTCTCGCTATGTTAAATGGGTTTAACATAGCGAGACAACTTTAAAAAAAGCAACGGAGATGCTCTGTTGCTTTTTTTAAAAGCTGTCTCGCTATGTTAAACTCGTTTAACATGGCAAGACAGGTTGTAACAAGCAACGGAGATCTTGCGTTCCCCGTTGCTGTAAAAAAAAAAAAAAAAAAAAAAAAAAAGAGTTATACTAATGGAAAAAGAAAGTCCGGGCGACCGGACCTTTTTCCATTACTATAACTCTGATTTACAACGTGCACGCTGACCAATCAGCGTGCACATTTTGAAATATTAATGGGGGGGCCGTTGTATAATAAAGAAGTATAAATGGCAAACCCTTCAACATTTTTGCAGTGGTAGTATTATTAAAGTTCTAGATCTTAAACTGGATAAGCCACAGTAAACAGTAATTTTTACATTTGTAACATTTTGTAAACAACTTACAATATCCCAGCAGCCTCTCAAGTGACATGCATACTGTCAAGCAGCTTTCATATGAGGCTAAGCAGTTCTGTTTGTCCTACTTGATTGTTGACATATTTAGAAAAAAAACCATGAAATTTATGCTATGCCAATATAAATAAATATTATATGAACAACAATTAATATCGTTCCACCTGCACTAGACAGAGGTCAAATAGCAATACAGCTGTGTTTGATATTGTTTAAGCTTTAAGATGAAATATTTTAATACTCTGTATGTATCATGGCTTTTGAACTATTAATGCAAATATGAACAAGCAATATTTGACGCCTAGAGGTGTCAGTAGGATGTAAGTGCAGAAACACCTGGAGATGTCACCTAGTTGCAATGAGTTAAAGCTTAGATGGGTTTTAACACCTAAGAGAAAACATCGGGTAGCTTAGGCTCTAGGGAAAAGGAGTAGTTATGTGTCATCGCAGACTACAAAAAAACAAACTGACCATTTCATAAGGTATAATATAGTCAGAGGTATGAACAAAAGGAATTAGACAAAAAATATCTTTATTGCCAACTAATTAGAACTGGTTGTGAATCTAACAGAACCAAACTCTTACAAATATCTGAATCACAGACTCTCCCTTCAATCACTCACATAACCATTACTAATAAATAAAAGCATGGAAAACAGACAAAGCAATTTATAATGGCTAGGAGTAGTCATCTTCACAAGAATCAGGTAAAAGGCTCCATTCTAGCTACACTAAATCATAAAAAAGAACCTGGCAAAAAACTGTAATATGAATAATCTATGGCCTAGGTGTGTTCATCTGAGTCAGATGTACTTCATCCTGGCTGTAGCATATTCTTTTAGGACAAGCGTGCCATAGATTACTGCTACATTATATCATGATGAAAATAAAATGTGCATAACAAGTATAAATCAAGCACAGAAACTGTCGATTGTCCCATGTGTAAGTAAAACTACCCAATTACTCCCTCTGGGATATTCAGCAGTCAAGTATAAACTCAGAAAACCTTTTATTCCCAGCTAATGTCATCACATATATGTTCATCTTATGTACCACAGCTCAACATATCTGGTTTAATATCCCTAACATACTCCATTCACTGTTAAGGAATTCTTATACTTCCCTAGCTTGTCCTCTGTGAGCTACATCTGCCCCTCCAAACCGTTCTGTGAATTTTACTGAAGAGGTTTAGCTTCCTTGACAGAGTATTTCTAATGCCATTTGACTAGCTGATGTGCAGTAAATCCATCAGTATTGGAATGGAGGATGCCTTGTATGCCAGGGACAGGTCACCTCTTAGCCTTCTGTAGGATACCGAGTATAGTGATAGGGCTTTCAGTTTGTCCATGTAGGACATATTGTTTAGGCCTTGTAGATTTTCAGTAAGGTATTTCTGTGAGCTTTCTAGGTGTTACATATGTTTGGACAAATACATGCCAGTATGGACATTATATTCAATGACTGGCCGAATGAAGGCTGAGGTAAGGGGGACAATGACATCCTTTGATTATAAGCTGTGCAATATAGAAGGACTTTCTAATTACAACCTACACATATTTTTTGAAAGTTAGGTTAACTGTCCACATATGTTCCCAAATCCTGAACAACTGGGTCAACTCTTACAGATGTGGTGTTAATGGGTAGTTCCCCAGGGTGTATGTATATATGTATATATATATATATATATATATATATATATATATATATATATATATATATATATATATATATATATATATATATATATATATATATATATATATATATATGGTTTCCCAAAGGATATAATAATGCATTTTCTGGCTCTAAATTCAGTTCATTATTTCAGCAACAGTTATTTACTTGTGAAAAACCATATTGCAGGATGGTTAAATCATTTGGTGATGCATACAGGTTAACTTTAAAGTTAAGTTTTGAAAATTCTGTAAATCGTATGGCTTGCCTCCCCTTTATATATAGCTTTACTGCCCCACTTCACTGTCTCACTCAAAGATGTAGGTAAAATATGCCCCTATGGATCAGATAACTACTTAGCTTATTAAATACATAAAGGAAAAGGACAGAAATTGATTAATATCATTAGATTACCCTGGTTACCAAATCATATACAAATATCTAAAACATTTTTAATGATGGTTCCTTACAATTATATGCTTGTTTATTTACTTATTTGTGTTTGTTTACCAGGGTAGAGCACTGATCTCAGAATTATGCAATGGAATATGACAGAATCAAACACTGGACAAGTAGACAACAGGAAACAGCTTGTTAATAGCCCCTTAATCCTCTGTGCCAACTGCCAGTGTTATTAAGTTCATGTTAATAATTATAATTAAACTTAATGTTGTTATTAAGTTCAAGGTGTAAGGCTTGAGTTACGTTCTTGCTTATGGTTACTGGATCCAAAGGCCCATCTTGTTATTACTTACTTCCATGGGGAAATATCAACATTTTAGTTAAATAAAACAGACAGTCATACTCCCTGCTTAGAACAATCTCAGCATTTTGTCTGCACATTCTCTTCTGTACTTTTAAAGGTCAGGGGCCTGCACTAAGGATTATCACAGGAATGTAACCTAAAGTGACCCAGAGTCTAATCTGCAGCTATTTTATCTCATGACAGAGTTGCCACACTGCCCTGCATTGCACTGCTGACTCATCTAAAGGTCGAGTGTATTTGTTTTCCATCTGTTCTTACCAGTGTTTCAGTGAGTATTGTACCAGACAAGAAGGAACCAAACATTGTACACCGGTGTACTCCATAACCACCCTTACTCAAAAATACACCAAGTGAGGTAATCTGGCTCACTTTCCTTCATGTACATTTACTGCTACATTTTTCTGCTGAATCACTTTTAAAGAGGGAGCTGTGATAAGCAGATGCAAACTCTGGTGTTCTCTAAGGAGGTCTGCAATTATCGTACCAAAGCATGGTCTATATTGTGGGTGTAAGTCAAGAAGAAACTCTTTTAACAGTTTCTCATTTTCTGCCCAGGAATTCATAACAGTGATCAGATGATGAATTAATGAAACTAATTCGCTTTAAAATATATATATTCTGAATAAAGACTGAGAACCAAAATTGCTTTGACTGCTAGAGATAATAAAGCAAAATGTTATGTTACAAGAGGAACACTGAATGGTGAGTAAGCCTGAGTTCTTCTGAAACAAATTCTACAAAATAAAATAAAAACAGACTTTCTGAACTTAGCACCATGTGTCAACAGTGCAATCCTGTTTCAAAAAGCTAACATGCGACTCCTGATTTTCAAAAAGAAGTCAACTGCCAGTTCTTTAAAAGGGGAGGGGGGTGACTAGAGTGAATATCTCCTTATCCCTAAGATGAAGCAACCCTAGCTGATGACATTAGTAGCAGTAAGAGGATCCCGTTCATGGGGGCCTGGCAGACTCTTTAGGGCAGGCTGGTTTAATCACAGACCTGCAGACAGAGTGAAATTAACTGATAGCATATGTGAACAAAAATGTGTAGAACTGTCAACCTCTTATGAATACCAAATGGCTGCTAGTGCGTTCAAGGCACAAGGCGGCATTTAGCTATGGTCTAAGATCACAGGACCTAGCCAATTTGCCTATGTGTACTGCCATGGGGAAACAAGAGCATTTCAGTTACATAAAACAGTGGGTTACATACCTTGCTCAGTTAGACAAAAACTCTGCATTCTGCCTGCATATTTCCCAGTGTATGTTTGCTTACATGTCAGACATCTACGCACAAAACTGTTACAAGAACGTGACCTAAAGTAACCCAGAATCGACACTGCAAATATTTTGTCACATGATTGTATTGCTAAATTGCCTGCAGTACTGAGTGGTCATAAGGTATGAATAAAATTGTTTTTCGTCTGCTAACACCAGTATTTCAGTACCGCAACAGAATTTTACAGACAATAATGCACCTTATTGCACATGGCAGCCCTAATTCAATATCCCTAGCAAAGTATATTATTATTGTTATTAAGATGTGCAATTTATCCAATTTTTTGACTGTAATAGTTTCTGGTGAATCATTTTTAAATAAAAAACTGAGGATATTTTAAGGGAGTTGCTGCAGTATCAACTATAAACCCATTTCAGTCTCTGACCCAGACTTCATAGCTGTAACTGTTACATCAAAAACTTAACTTATTTTTAAATGCACATTGCGAATGGAGACTGATCAGTATAATGTTATAATGCAAGTAATAAAACATAACTCATAGTGAGAAGTTGAGCTATTCTGAAATAAACTATACAATTAAATTTAAAAAGAGAAACACTTTCTTACGTCAACATAAAATACCACAAGATGACAGGTGAGGGCCATCTGTGGCAAAGTAGGTAGGGCAGTCAATTATCTCCCTCCAGACTCACACACAATAGAACCAACAAGAATGATACCAGTAACTGAGCCAGTTGCTGAAGTCAGTTATCTGTAATTTATACTGAAATATAATTCCCAGTGAAGGTAGGATGCTGCTCAATGCTAGCTTTATACAAGCCTGAAATGTACACCCTGACAGCCTTATCACATCTCTCTTCATATAATCAAGGGATGTGTATCTCAAGTCATTCACACGCACATAATCAACGAGCATGTCATAAGAGTATCTAAGGTGAAGGGACTTGAAATCCTTAACACCTGTTCAAGAGAGAGAGGTCACTTTCACCCTACCTTTGCTAAGCCTGTTGAGTGAAGTATCTGTATGCCTCAAAATGGAATCACCTATGACAAGGACGTTTACCTGGGTTTTGGCTGCACCATGATGCCTTAGAATTCTGATGGGCAACATGCTGATTTCTCTGAGTCGGTTTTCCATCTAGTGGAGACAAAGGTGTAGTCTGTGAGATTACATCATGCTACTGAGGAATTGGAGACTCATGCTTTAGCCTCAGAGGCCTTTCAGACTTGGAATGAGAATTCATAAGTACTGCAGCATAGGTAGGTGTGCTTTTAGGTGAGTAGTATGCAAGTGCAAGGAGGGTATGAGGACTAACACCCTCATGAATACTGTGCACATTTCTAGATGAGACGATAGCTTGCAACTTAAGAAGGTGTTTGCACATCTCACATGTGGACCATAATGAGGGCTGAGGTAAATGCTTGTCAGTGACCACTACATAGTTAGAGCACTGTGTCAAGGTACATAGTGCTAACAGACTGGCAAAAATGGATGAGAAAGTGAACTAACCCATGATCTCAGAATAACAATGGCAGAATAATAAATATTAGCCTGACTAGAGAAATTTCACCATATTTGGTGACTTACTGCCTAGCAGTGGGGTTTGCAGAACACAGACGTAATGGCCATGTGTACATTTTGCTCCCATCCCTCCTTACATCACTCTGCCTTGTCTATACATCATTCTGTAATGTGCACTTTTACTTTATCCTACATTAATGATTTAACATCAGTCACTTAAGATTTTTGTCGAAATTCTGAGGACTACAGTTGTTATCCAGAGAACAGCAAGAGTGGAAAAAGGAGAAAACACGTGTGTGTGTGTGTGTGTGTGTGTGTGTGTGTGTGTGTGTGTGTGTGTGTGTGTATTTAGATATATATATATATATATATATATATATATATATATATATATATATATATATATATATATATATATATATATATGTGTGTATATATATATATATATATATATATATATATATATATATATATGTGTGTGTGTGTGTTCATAGGTGTATACTAGGCTAATGGCCCTGGAGCCTTTACAAGCCTAGCCCATAAGATTACCCAGGCATTGTGCCACTCAACCTTAGTTTTTAGTGCCTCTGTCGAGTAGAGCCATTGCAGTGATCCCCGGGGTGAATTTTCTATTTCCCATCCACTCATCAAGATTTCTCTTGAAGACGACCAGTGAGGTGCTCTGCTTGACATGTATGGTGAGTCTATTCCAGAGCATGGGTCGTCCCTGGGTTATGAACCTGTCCCTCCAGCATGTTCTGTTAATTGTGGTACTGAGGTTGAGGTCTCTGGAGCATGTGTTGCCGAGGGATTTCTTTAGATGTAGCATTTCTAACAGAGCTGGGTCAGGCATGGCTTTGTAAGTCAAGCAGAGATCGCCTCTAAGTAGGCGATATGAGACAGAATAGTTGGAGTTTTTAGACTCTGTCCATATAGGAGGTACTTTTGTGGCCTCTTCAGTTGTTGCAGGAGTCTAGTAAGGTACATACCTAATGGGGCATTGTACTCGATGACTGGCCTAATGAGGGAAGAGTAGAGGGTGACAATGACCTCTTTCTTCCTGGATGCAAAACCCTTAGTAATGAGATGTGCCACATAGAAGGACTTTCTGACCACAGTGGCAATGTGATGGTCAAAAGAGAGGTTGCTGTCAACTTGTGTTCCCAAATCTCTTATAACACCTTCTGTGCTCAGTGGACCACCATCGATGTGGTAATTCAAAGGAACTGGGTTTTTCCCAAAGGGGATGATGACACATTTTTTGGCATTGAGCTTAATGGTTCTGACATCAGTCGTTGGTCTCAGTGAGGCCTTTCTGTAAGATGTCAACATCACTTGGAGAGTTAATAATAGCTCCCTACTTGCAATCGTCTGCAAACTTTGTCAGCCAGAGTCCCTTTGTGTTGGCCTAGACTTCAGAGAAGTAGATACCAAACAGAAGAGGACCTAGGACCAAACCCTGTGGGACTCCACTCATGACTGGTCTGCAGTCTGACTTGGAGTCAGCTACTTTCACACTGCGGGTTCTATCTTTGAGCCAGTTTGCAATCCACCTAGTGATATAGGAGTTGATGCCTAGCTTAGTGAGGTTTTTCTATGATTCCTGAGTGGGGAATGGTATCAAAGGTCGTGGCCAGATCAAGGTAGGCTGTATGAACCACTATGCCTTCATCCACAGCTCTGGTGACTGACTCAAAGAATTCAACCAAGTTGAGCAGGCATGATCTACCCTTCACAAAACCAAACTGTGTAGGATCCAGAGTTTGTAGATTCCCTATATCCTTGTTTATTAGGTCCATGATTATGCATTCCATAGCTTTACATATCAGACTCGTCAGGCCAATGGGGTGATAGTTCCCAGGGTCTGTACTCGCTCCTCCTTTGTGGAGAAGGATGACTATAGCAGTGCGCCATTTGGTAGGAACAAAGCCTGAGGTGAAGCTGTGATTGAACAGGGCACACAGGTGAGGTGCCAGCCAGTTCACTCTGTAGTTCATGTAGAACCCAGTCATGGACATTGTCAGGTCCCACAGAAGCTGTATTCTTGGCCTTGGATAGTGCTGTTTTAACCTGTGCAGCAGTAATACTGGGTGCCTGGCAGTCTACTGGTATTGTGATTGGTCCTTTGGGGAGAGAGACAGAGAGAGGGAGAGGTAAAGTTGGCACTGAATCTGTTGGCCAGTATATTGGCAATATCTTTTGGCTCGGTATAGGAGGTACCACTGTGCAGTAGCTCAGAGAAAATCTGGGAATTGTTGTGGAGATTCTTTACATAACTATAGAAGGCTTTGTGGTTGTCTTTACTATCTGCTGCAATTCTCTTTTCATAGCTAGCTTTAGAGGATTTGATGAGGGATCTCAATGTTTTTTGAGGCTGATAATAGAGTTTTTCCAGTCTTGGGACTTTGGCTTATTCCGCATCAGTTTCCTCCTTCTATTGTAGAGTTTGTTTATGGCAGGGGACCACCAGATTGGCTTCCTGTTTTTTGGAGGCGAGCGTCTTGGTTCTATTGGGTATGGCGAGATCCATGCATTTGTGTACGTATTCAAACAGTGCATTGGTGTATGATTCGGCGGTCATGCAACTATTCTTCATTTGCATGGGTGCTATGAAGTTAGCCACCTCTGTTTTTAGGAGCCCATAGTTAGCTTTGGAGAAGTTTTACATGGTGGTTACCTTTGTGGGGTGTGAGAGGGATGGGGATTTCCAAGATGATTAGTTTGTGGTCAGATTTAATGAGGGAGGAGCTAACTATTGGTGTAGAGCAACGGTCGCTCATGTTAGTAATGACCAGGTCAAGGATGTTGCTACCTCTAGTGGGGGTAAGAATGAGCTGGTCCAGGGGGTTGGAATTAATGAATTCCAGGAAACGTTGGGCAAGTATATTGGAATATGAGTAGTTTTCCCAGTTAATGGAGGAGTAGTTGATATCACCCAGTATGAGAGTGTTAGGTTGGATCCTCATATTCTTCAGGGTGCTTAGGAACGTGGAGTGTGAGTCTTGGGAAATGGTTAGGGACCTATAGCAGGCTACGACCTGAATCAGTGTCTTACCCAATGTTAGCTGCAGCTGCAGTATCTCAGATGCATTATGTTGGGCTACCAGTCTGGAGGTGTGTGCATCCTTTAGGAATATGGAAACACCACTGGCTTTGGAGCTTCGGTCCAAGTTCTGGGGCCGAAAGGTGTGGAATGAGTTATAGCCTGGTCATGCAGGTGTGCTTTCTGCTGCCTTGAACCAGGTCTCTGTTACACCAGAAATGTCGATGTTCTCCATTTTAAGGACTGCTTTGAGTGAGTGCATTTTGAGATTTAGACTTCTAGCATTGAGCAGCTTGACACTCATATTGCTTTGTTTGTAGCTGTTATGGTGGTAATTTGGTCTTTGGAACACCACCTAAAAAAGGCACTATAGGGGTGGCAAGAGCCTTGGCCAGTATCCAGAAGCCCAGTGGTGACAGATGCAGGCCATCTCTGGCAAAGCATAGAGGTCTGTCAATCATGTCATCCCAAGCAGACAGATACTGGATCCTCTTAGAATGGCACCAGAAGCTTAGCCAGTTGTTGAAATCAATCATTTTCTGCTTGTACTGTGGTATCATTCTGGGTGATGGTAGGATGCCCGCCTGGGCTACAAAATCCAAGAGCTCCTCCATGTCTTTTTTCATGTAGTCCAGGGAGGTACATCCCAGGTCATTCACACCCACATGTACAATGACAGAGTCATATTTGTACCTGTTGCTGAGGGACCTGAGTGCATGCAACAAAAGTGGAACCTGTGTGTTGAGAGACAGCCTTACAAGACTATCTGCAAATATATAGAGCTGAGTATATTTTCCTGTATTATTCTGTATTATAGAGATAAATTGTTGCATAGATATCTGTTGTCTTACTGTTCTGCAAATATACAGAGATCAGTATATATTTTTGGTTTTATAATTTGCACTCTGATTCCTCACATCTCTGTTGAAACAGTCTTCCCCATCCCCCCCCGTTCTTGGTTGTAGTTTAAATTTGGTGGCTTTTGCAGTGCCCGCCTCACTGTAGATTTGATCTAGGACACTCCCCCAGTCCCATCTCTTTACCGCATTCTACCTAATAAACCCTTTCTGCACTTGCTTTTAGTCCTTTTTTAATTTAATTACATTTTTTCAAACTGTGTGGGACTAATATTGCTACATATTCAAGTGTGCCAGCTTGCACTGCATGTGAATTGTTTGTACAGCAGAGACCTCCAAAGCAGACACCCAAGCAACTGCTACCCCAAAACAAAACACGTGCAACACATAGCTCACAAAGCCAGTGTGCCGAACAGTCACAGCCCTTAAGGCTAAACAACATACCTGATACACTTGTAATAGGCAACTCTATCTTCAGGCACACTGACGTCCCACTCACCAGGCTGAACAAGGAGAAGGCCACGGTGAGCTGCCTGTCGGACGCTAGGATCTGCCACATAACACAAGCACTCAGGTCACTCCAAGGCAAGTACAAATATGACTCAGTCATTGTCCATGCTGGTGTGAATGACCTGAGACATACCTCCCTGGACTACATGAAAAGAGACATAGAGGAGCTCTCTGAGCATGTAGCCCAGGCCAGTATGACCCTGACCTTGAGTAGCATCTTACCCTCATCAAGAATGATGCCACAATATGAGGACAAGATGATCAATTTCAACAATTGGCTTCAGTATTGGTGTCATTCAAAGGGGATCCAATGCCTGTCAGTCTGGGATGACATGCTCGACAAGCCACAATGCTTCGCTAGTGACGGCTTGCAACTGTCACCCCTGGGCTTTTGGATATTGGCAAAGGCTCTTGCTATCCCCATAGTGCCTTTTTTAGGCAAGGCTCAAAAGACAAACCCACCTCCATAGGTATCACAAGGGATAAGAAACTAAGAGTAATGCTACTCAATGCCAGAAGTCTAAACCTCAAGATGCACGCACTCGAAACTCTCCTTAGCATGAGAGCATCGATATCTGTGCAGTAACAGAAACCTGGTTCAAGGCTCCTGAGAGCACCCCAGCACTACCAGGTTATACCTCATACCATGCTTTTCGGCCCCAAAACTTGGACTGAACAACAAAAGGAGGGGGAGAATCAATATTCGTCAAAGATACCCACACTTCCAGGTTGGTGACACAGCACGAAGCATCAAAGACTATCCATGTGCAACTAACAGTGGGTAAAACTGCCTTTCAGTTTATAGCCTGCTACAGACCACCCTCCCAAACCCAGGAACCCCACTCAGCCTTCCTGAGAACACTGGAAAATATGAAGGTCTCTCCAAACACCATTATATTGGGCGACTTCAACTACCCAAACATAGAATGGGAGCATTACTCTAGCTCCAACACCCTAGCCCAAAGGTTCCTAGAATTTATAAACTCAAATGCTATGGAACAACTTGTTACCACTCCCACAAGAGGGGAAAACATACTGGGCCTGATCATCACCAACATGGGGACTCTATGCTCCAGACCAGAAGTGTATCCCTCACTGGTAAGATCAGACCATAAACTAATCTCACTGGATATTCACATCCTGACTCCACCCCCTGCCCTGAAAACCACAGTGAAAAACTTCTCTAAAGCAAATTTCACAATTCTCAAAACCGAGGTGGAATCCTTCAAAGCCCCTGGGCCTGTGGAAAATACAGCCCAGACCGCAGAATCCTTTATAAACACATTCTATGAACACCTTCAGGAATGCATGGATCATGCAATCCCAAATAAAACCAAGACCCAATCCTCCAAAGGCAGATGTCCTGTCTGGTGGACCCCAGCCATAAACAAACTATACAATAGAAGGAGGAAGCTACTACATGATAGAGCAAAATCCCAAAAAGGGAAGGCATCTCTGATCAGTATTAGCAAAAAACTACGGGCACTCATAAAATCGTCTAAGGCCAGCTTTGAGAGAAAAATTGCAGGACAGTAAGGATAATCACAAGGCTTTCTTTAGTTATGTTAGGAACCTGGGTGGGAATTCCTAGATATGTTCAGAATTAGTCCAAAATGACAAAAAATACACAGAACCCACAGACATTGCCAACATCCTAGCTGACAGGTTCAGTGCAAACTTCTCCCCCCCCCACCACCAAAAGGGCAAACATCTATCCCAGCAGAGTGCTGCCCCCCCTGACATCTTAGATGCTCAGGTAAGAGCTGCCCTCTCCAAAGCAAAAAACACAGCATCAATGGGACCAGACGGTGTCCCGAGCTGCATCCTACATGAACTCCAAGAAGAGCTAAACCCAAACATAAAACTACTGTTCAGTCTCAGCCTTACTACAGGATATGTACCCAAAGAGTGGCGTACAGCAACAGTGGTCCCTCTCCACAAAGGTGGTGCCTCAACGGATCCTGGAAACTATTGCTCCATAAGCCTGACTAGCTTGGTCTGCAAAGCTATGGAAAGGATCATCATGGACCTCATAAATAAAGATATTGGCAGTGGCGGCTGGTGACTTCAAATCAAAGGGGGGCTGCAGGAGACAGCTGAATGGGTGGGGTCAAGGGGAAGGGGTGTGGCCAACCAGAAAGGGGAGGAGCTATGCTCAAAACTACAAAAACTAACTTTAATTAAAAATGCTGCCCTGGGTGGCAAACCATCATTATGAGAGTCCAATCAAGACAAAAATAAGTGTAGAAGAATAAAAATATTTCAATGCATTGGCTGCATGACAGCTTACTTAATATTTTGATGGAAACAAAAGGTTGTGAGGCATGAAAAAATAAATTACTTTTTAAATGCATTACTGGAATGCCAGTCAAAATCAAGTACAAGCAAAACCAGAAGCACTCAACTCAAACCACTTCTCCTTGCACTGCAGTTCTAATTATAATTTATATTCAGCTTTATTAAAGTTCCAAGTAACATGCTGAAAGTAGAAATCTCTGTGATGCTCCCACTTGTAAAAATGTTTCTTATCCAAAAAGACCTGCTGCCTGACAACTATCTACTTGCTTCATGGGAAAACATGTAAGTAAAAATGAAAAGCAAACAAGAAACAAGCTCAAGATACATTGCTTAAAGGATTACTGTACAGGTTATGGACCACACATGACTGGCATTCTGTTTAGTTTACGGGTAAAGTCTGTAGAGATGACTGGAAGTCTCCAACAAGTGTAATGAGCTTTTTAAAATAATGGAATCCTGTCCTTTAATACCCAAGGCTTATACATTATCTAGTCAAGTATTCCCTGCATGGCAACAACAGAAAGGCTTTCAATGTTGGCAATTAACAGTATGCTTATTAAAAGCTTATTTGCATCTTACGATCTCAGACAAGCTTACATAAGCATAAATCAACAGTACAAAAATATGACAGAAACCAGACCTTTCTGCAAAATCAAGGACAGATGAAAAGCCACTGTAGTACTTGTGTCTACCTTGGATGGGGGGGGGGGCACACTGCACATTTACACTGCATAATTACTCCTTGCCTTGCTTGGACACATCCAGAGTCAGTACATGGTGGAGTGGGGTGCAACAAGTATGTCACAATTTGAAATGTTTCTGGCTGACTGTGATGGCCCTGACATGTGTCATACCTCTCAACCTCAGAGCAAGAAATCTGGACAAAGCCATACACAGAAGTGGGACAAATGCCCACAAATAAGGACAAGTTTTAAATATTGCTCTAATAAACTTAGAAAGATAATAGAATAGGTCTTGCATTAGTATGACTTTTCTGAAGGGTATAAAATCTGAAACTCAAATGTCTGTCATTATTTTCTAACTTCAGTCTTTAGTGATTTGTCACTAATTTGCCAAAAAAACACAATTTTATGAAAAATGGACCAAATGTGATGCAAAAATATAAAATAGCCACACAATACAGCTGGGAACCTGTCAAAGAAGGGACACTTTAATATTAGTACTGCTAACTTGAGCAGCTGACAAAATAAAAGAATCTACATGCATTTCAAGTAATCTATAACTTTGATTATTACAGTTATTTCTTAATTGTAAACCCTCCATGTTTTCTTCCAAAATTGCTATTTTGTGGAGGGATTATTAGGGGGAAAAGCAACATTTTAAGCCAAAATCGGAGAGACAGTTGAGAGGTTGGCTATGCCTAATTCTATAAAGCAATTTATTTGCATGTACCTCTCAACCTGTTAATGCAGTAAATCTGAACAAGGCCAAATGTACTGGGGCAACATATAAACAGTACTAAAAATTGCTTTTGTAGAAATTGAGACAGTTGATAGAATAACAGTTCTTACTTTTGCATGCATTTTTCTGAAGGTTATGAAGTCTGAAACTCAGTGTATCATTATTTAGTGACTTAATTTCTAAATGATTTGCCAGAAAACTACAAATTTTATGAAGAACAAACCAAAAATAAGAAGCAAAAATCTATTCATTCTTTGAAAATCCGGACAGTTGGGAGGTATATTTCAGCTGGGCCTGTCTGAGTTTGCTGTCCTTCCCCCCTGACAAAATCACGGTTGAATGGAGCCTCTGCAGCCATTTCAATGAACCATTACTTGGCTATTTCACTCCATTTACCATAAACACTAATGTGCATACTGCTTTACTTTTTATGAGGAGTTGGACTTCATTTGAAAGTTTTATTTTGTATTTTACAGCACAAACACTAAGTCATCTACTAAACAAAGCAATGCAGTCTCACAATGAAAACTTAGCATTAAAACTTCTCTGCCCTTGAAACTCACATTCATTGAAACAGCATTGAAACCCACATTCAAAGAAAATACATTTTGCCAGTGGCAGATAAAGATTAATTTTGGGCTGTTTTCAAATCATAGGCCCCTTGCATATGAAACATACATGTGCTCTTTGATACACCTTCCTCATTGCACTAAATTATATTCCTTGTACAATATATTACAGTTGTTAGAGGGCGTTTTAAATTTGTTTTGAACATTTTTCCAGTAAGCAATGAAACAAAATGCATGCACCCATAATGACAAAACTGCCCAGTTCAGAACATTTATCATAAAAGTCTACTCAAACTTCCGCAGTCCACCATTATCAGTAAATATGCACAATTCTACAGTCCACCGTTATCAGTAAATATGCACAATTCTACAGTCCACCATTATCAGTAAATATGCACAATTCTACAGTCCACCATTATCAGTAAATATGCACAATTCTACAGTCCATTATCAGTAAATATGCACAATTCTACAGTCCATTATCAGTAAATATGCACTCTCTCTGAAGAAGTAAAAGTCATCTAAATAATTCCACATTAAAGAAATCTGTAACTAATGAAGAGGTTGCTGCTAGCAAACACCTTTATATTTCATGGTTTCATTGAAAAATAAAGTGCCTGTTGCCCCTCAGGAATAAATTGGCTATATTACATTAAAAAATGATAAGCTAGTAATATTGCAAGAGATGGATGGCAAACTGATAACGGACTCATAGTTAGTATTTTCACCAAGGAGAACATTCTCAATACAGCAGCATCCACCCCTTGTGGGAGTAGAACCCACAGCCTTCTGCATCAAATGTAAGTACACAACTTGTTGTGCTATTAACAAGGTAAGCCAACTTCACTTAAGCAGCACTAAACTTCTGTTCCCCTGCAGCTCTCAGCTCCTTGTAAAATCTACTCAATACTCAACTGCAGCACAAGAAAACTGGAAAAAGCCAAAATGTATTGGGGGGGGTCAAAAGCCCAAAAACCAGGGACACAAACATTGCTTGTATAATCTTGGAAAGTTGCTAGAACCATACATTTTACTGCCAAGCTCCTGTGCAAAACAGAGCAACATACCACTCGCCAAATCAGCTGCTTTGTAAAAGCGGAAGACTGAAACTTAAATGGCTATCATTTAGTGAATTCACTTCTCACCATAACTGTCAACCTCTTAGTACAAAACACCTGGACAAACCCAGTAATGAGCGAATACAGCCTCAAACATTCAGTGAATTCAGTTCTTGCCATAGCTGTCAACCTTAGCACAAAAACCTGGATGAAGCCAATAATGAGGGAATACAGTCCCAAAAATAGGGACACATTTCAAATATTCATCTTATAAACTTAGAAAATTGCTAGAATAAAAGGTTGTGTTGCGGTTGTGTTACTATGTATTTTCTGAAGAACATGAAGTCTGAAATTCAAATGCCTGTCAATTTTACTGCTGACAGAATAAAAATTTTCAGCAGAGACCCAGGGAGAAATACTGCAGACACGTCTTTGTAAAATGACAGGGCACCAGAGCAAATCCACACGAGCACAGGGAGGAGATGCAAACTCCACACAGAAGGCACCCCAGCCAAGAATCAAACCAGAAAACCTATAGCTGTGAGGCAACAATACTACCACTGCACCATCAATTATGCAAGAACTTAAACATTCAGATTCCTGAAGTCTGAAATTCAAATGCCTGTCAATTTTATTTAACATTTGTTAATCAGGACAGTCTGACTTGGAACAAAAAAAAAAAAAAAGAAAATCAGCAGAGGCCCAGGAAGAAATAATGCAGACATGTCTTTGTAACATGGGAGGACACAAAAGCAAACCCACACAAACACAGGGAGAAGATAAAGACCCCACAAAGAAGGCACTCCAGCCAAGAAGCAAACCTGAGAACCTGCAGCTGTGAGGCAACAATGCTACAACTGCCCCATCAAATATCAAGCATTGCAACATTTACAAAACCACAGATATTATGAGGAACAGATCAGATCAAACATGAGGCAAAAATCTGCAGTTTTTTTTCCACAAATGGTGGTGGGTAGGGAATTAAGGTCTTTAACACCTGCCTACAAGGTACAGGGTTCAAGCCTGAGGTATTCACACACACAAACACCTGTAGTAGCAAACCTCAAAAACTAAATATACTGCACTGGGTGCCAAACAGTTGTCATGAGAGTCCAATCAAGACAAAATGAAGTGTAGAAGAATAAAAATATTTCAATGCATTGGCTGCATGACAGCTTAATATCTAAATGGAAACAAAAAAGGTTGTGAGGCATGAAAAAATAAATTACTTTTTTTTTAAATACATTAATGGAATGCCAGTCAAAATCAAGTATAAGAAAAACAAGCAGCACTCAACTCAAACCACTTCTTGCACTGCAGTTCTAATAATTTATATTCAGCTTTATTAAAGTAACAAGTAACATGCTGAAAGTAGAAATCTCTGATGCCCCACTTGTAAAAATGTTTCTTATCCAAAAAGACCTGCTGCCTGACATCTACTTGTTTCATGGGGAAACATGATCAAAGTAAAAATGAAAAGCAAACAAGAAATAAGCTCAAGATACATTGCTTAAAAGGATTACTGTACAGGTTATAGACCACGCGATTGGCATTCGGTTTATGGTTAAAGCCTGCAGAGATGACTGTCTGTAAGTCTCCAAGTGTAATGAGACTCTTAAAATAATGTAATTCTGTCCTTTATTACAAATACTGGCATATGCATTTCAATACCCAAGGCTTATACATTATCTAGTTAAGTATTCTCTACATGGCAACAGAAAGGCTTTCAATGTTGGCAATTCTTTAACAGTATGCTTATTAAAGCTTACTTGCATCTTGCAATCTCAGCCAAGCTTACCTGATGGTCATTAAAGTATTGCTACTTAAACACAGAACAACAGGCACTTTGAGTAATAAGCATAAATCAACAGTACAAAAATATGACAGAAACCAGACCATTCTGCAAAAATCAAGGACAGATGAAAAGCCACTCTAGTACTTGTGTCTACCTTGGATGGGTAGGATTCTCTGCACATTTACACTGCATAACTACTCCTTGCCTTGCTTCGACACATCCAGAGTCACTACATGGGGGAGTGGGGTGTAACAAGTATGTCACAGTTTGAAATGTCTCTGGCTGACTTGTGATGGCCCTGACACATTTGTCATACCTCTCAACCTCAGAGCAAGAAATCTGGACAAAGCCATACAAAGAAATGGGACAAAGGCCCAAAAATAAGGACAATTTTTAAAACATCGCTCTTATAATCTTAGAAAGCTAATAGAGGTCTTGCATTAGTATGAATTTTCTGAATGGTATGAAATCTGAAACTCAAATGTCTGTCATTATTTTCTAACTTCAGTCTTTAATTAGTTGTCACTAATTTGCCAAAAAAACACAATTTTATGAAAAATGGACCAACAAATGTGATGTAAAAATATAAAATAGCAACACAATACAGCTGGGAACCTGCCAAAGAAGGGACACTTTAATATTAGTACTGCTAACTTGAGCAGCTGACAAAATAAAATAATCTACATGCATTTCTGAAATAAAAGTAATCTGATTATTACAGTTCTTTCTTAATTATAAACCCTCCATGTTTTCTTCCAAAATTGCTATTTTGCGGAGGGATCATTAGGGGAAGAGCAACATTTTGAGTCAAAATCAGGGACAGTTCAGAGGTTTGGCTATGCCTAATTCTATAAAGCAATTTATTTGCATGTACCTCTCAACCTGTTAATGCAATAAATCTGGACAAGGCCAGATATATTGGGGGAACATATAAACAGTACTAAAAATTGCTCTTGTATAAACTGGGACATAAATCTGGACAAGGCCAAATATATTGGGGGGAACATATAAACAGTACTAAAAAATGCTCTTCTATAAACTGGGACAGTTGATAGAACAGGTCTTACTTTAGCATTGATTTTTATGAAGGTTATGAAGTCTGAAACTAGGTGTGTCATTATTTAGTGACTTAATTCCTAAATGATTTGCCAGAAAACCACAAATTTTTATGAGGAACAAATCAAAAATAAGAAGCAAAAAATCTATTAATTTTTTGAAAATCTGGACAGTTGGGAGGTATGGTTCAGCTGGGGCTGTCTAAGTTTGCCGCCCTTCCCCCTCACAAAACCATGGTCGAATGGAGCCTCCCCCTGCAGCCATTCCAATGATCCATTACTTTGCTATTTCACTCCATTTACCATAAACACTAATGTGCATACTGATTTACTTCTATGATGATTTGAACTTCATTTGAAAGTTTTATTTTTGCATTTTACAGCACAAACACTAAGACATCTGCTAAACAAACTTGGCATTAAACCTTCTCTGCCCTTGAAACTCACATTCACTGAAACAACATTAAAATCCACATTCAAAGAAAATACATTTTACTCGTGGCAGATAAAAATGAATTCTGGGCTGTTTTCAAATCATAGGCCCCTTACATATGAAACACATGTGTTCTTTGATACACCTTCCTATTGCTTTGAACATTTTTCCAGTAAACAATGAAACAATTCAGAACATTTCCATCATAAAAGTCTACTCAAACTTCTACAGTCCACTATTATCAGTAAATATGCACAATTCTACAGTCCACCATTATCAGTAAATATGCACAATCTCTGAAGTAGTAAAAAAGTCATCTAAATAATTCCACGTTAAATAAATCTGTAATGAAGAGGTTGGTACTAGCAATCACCTTTATATTTCATGGTTTCATCGAACAATAAAGTGTCTGATGCCCCTGTGGAATAAATTGCCTAAATTACATTAAAAATAAGCTAGTAATATTGCAATAGGAAATGGATGGCAAACTGATAACAGGCTCATAATTAGTATCTTAACTTTCAGTACGACAGCATTCACCCCTTATGGGAGTAGAACCAACAACCTTCTGCATCAAAAGCAAGCACATAGCCTGTTGTGCTATTAGCACTAAACTTCTCTTCCCCTGCAGCTCTCAGCTCCTTGTAAAATCTACTCAATACTCAACTGCATCTCAACTTCACAGCACAAGAAGTCTGGAAAAAGCCAAATTTATTGGGGTGGGTCAAAAGGGCAAAAACCAGGGACACATTAAACATTGCTTGTATAATCTTGGAAAGCTGCTAGAATAAAATGCTGTGTTACCACGGTACCACCATACATTTTACTGCCAAAGTCCCTGTGCAAAAAAAGAGTCAGAACATACCACTATGCCAAATCACCTGCTTTGTGAAAGAAAAATGCTGTGTTACCACCGTACATTTTACAGACAAGGTCCCTGTGCAAAACAGTCAAGAGCAACATACCACTACGCCAAATCAGCTGTTCTGTGAACGAGAGGAAGACTGAAACTTAAAAGGCTATCATTTAATGAATTCAGTTCTCACCATAGCTGTCAACCTCTTAGCACAAAACACCTGGACAAACCCAGTAATGAGGGAATGCAGCCCTCAAACATATTCAGTGAATTCAGTTCTTGCCATAGCTGTCAACCTTAGCACAAAAAACCTGGACAAAGCCACTAACAGGGTATTACAGTCCCAAAAATAAGGAAACATTTCAAATAGCCACCTTATAAACTTAAAAATTGCTATAATAAAAGGTTGTGTTACTATATATTTATTGCTAGAATAAAAAGTTGTTTTACTATGTATTTTCTGAAGACTATGAAGTCTGAAATTCAAATGCCTGTCAATTTTACTTGTGATGGAACAAAAACAATTTTCAGCAGAGGCCCAGGGAGAAATACTGTAGACACGTCTTTGTAAAATGGCAGGACACCAGAGCAAATCCACACAAACACAGACTCCACAAAGAAGGCACCCCAGCCAAGAACCAAACCACAAATCCTATAGCTGTGACTCTGAGGCAACAATACTGCCACTGCACCATCAAATATGTAAGAAATTAAACATTCAGAAACCTGAAGTCTGAAATTCAAATGCCTGTCAATTTTATTTAACATTTGTTAATCAGGACAGTCTGACTTGGAACAAAAAAACAATTTTCAGCAGAGGCCCAGGAAAAAATAATGCAGACATGTCTTTGTAACATGGGTGGACACAAGCGCAAACCCACACAAACACAGAAAGAAGATACAGACCCCACAAAGAAGGAACCCCAGCCAAGAATCAAACCTGAGAACCTGCAGCTGTGAGGCAACAATGCTACCAGTGCACCATCAAATAAAAGCAAACCCCACACAAACACAAGGAGAAGATACAGACCCCACAAAGAAGGAACCCCAGCCAAGAATCAAACCTGAGAACCTGCAGCTGTGAGGCAACAATGCTACTACTTCACCATCAAATATCAAGCATTGCAACATTTACAAACCACAGATATTATGAGGAACAGATCAGATAAAATATGAGGCAAAAATCGACAATTTTTTTACAAATAGTGGTGGGTAGGGAACTCAAGTCTTTAACACCTGCATACAGGGTATAGGGTTCAAGCCTGAGGTATTCCCTACCACACCACCATGAGCACCTGGGGAATTTTCAAACACACACACACACACACACACACACACACACACACACACACACACACACACACACACACACACACACATACCTGTTCTCCATACTAACCGGTTTCACAAGCACCGTATATTCAACACTTACCTGTCCTCCATTCTACCCAACGTTAGATCCAAACCCCTTCCCGCGCAATACTCCAACGACTCGCAAGAGTAGATCGCATCCAACCCCTTTCCTGATGAGACTGCAGCTCCCATTCCTGCTGCTCGTGTTGCAGTCTGGCTGCGCTGTATAATCCCAGCGTGTCTGTGTACTTTAAAGTGCACAGACGTCTCCTCGCGTTTCCCTATCAGTCCTGCCGGACTGCCGTGAGCATGCGCATACAGTAGACCAGTAGTCTGGTCTACTGCGCATGCGCGTAGTCCGCGAAATTTAAAACATTTTTTCTTTTTATTTTTTTGAGTTCTTTTTGTTTTGAGGGGGCTGCAGTCTGGCAGTCCGATAGCATGGGCCGCCCCTGGATATTGGGGACCTACAGACACTGGATCCTATCCAGTTCGGCTTTGTTAAGGGCAGATCCTGCCTCTTAAACCTGGTTGATTTCTTTGAAACCATCACCAAGGCCATTGACGAGGGGAAGGTGGTCCACACAGCCTACCCGGACCTCGCAAAAGCCTTCGATACAATACCCCACTCGGGCTTTATAGATAAGCTCACCAGCTTAAATATAAACCTCTATGTCACTAGATGGGTTGCAAACTGGCTCATGGACAGAACCCACATGGTTAGAATTGCTGGAGCCATGTCAAACTCCAAACCAGTTACATGTGGTGTCCCACAAGGCTCAGTCCTGGGACCTCTCTTGTTCGGTATATATTTCTTGGAGGTACAGGCCAACATGGAATGACTGTGGCTGACCAAGTTCGGAGATGACTGCAAACTGGGCGCCATAATCGACTCTTCAGCTGACACAAGCATCCTCCAAAAGGGCCTCATAGAAACAGACAACTGGTGCCAGAGCCATGGCCTCAAGCTAAACGCCAAAAAGTGTATAGTCATCCCCTTTGGCAAAAACAAAGTCCCCACAAATTACCACATAGGTGGTAATCCATTAAGTACAGAAGAAGTAATTAGGGACCTGGGGACCCAAGTTGATAGCAATCTCTCATTTGACAACCACATGGCCAAAGGGGTTAGAAAAACATTTTATATAGTCCACCTAATCATGAAGGGATTCACATCTAGATCAGGGGAGGACATTGTGCCTCTTTACTCATCCCTCATCAGGCCCATAATTGAGTACAATGCCACTTTTGGGATGTACCTTACCAGACACCTGCAGCAACTGGAAAGACCCCAAAAGTACCTCACCAAGAGGATCAATGGGCTCAAACAGATGCCATATGCTGCCGGTTAAAGAAACTCCAGCTCTACTCAGTGGCATACCGCCTGCTCAGAGGCGATCTGTGCCTGACGTATAAAGCCATGTCCAACCCGGAATTAATGGACATGCTGCACCTCAGAAAATCCAAATCCCATCGAGTTATGCGCTCGAGAGACTTGAACCTCAGCACTGAAATAAATAGGACATGCTGGAGGGACAGATTCATAACCCAGAGGCTCCCTTCACTCTGGAATAAAATCCCAGTCCAGGTTAGACAGAGTCCCTCACTGACTCTCTTCAAGAGGAATCTTGATGAGTGGATGGGAGATCGTAGGTTTACCCCGGGTATCACTTCTGTGTCACTGTTAGACAGAGGCACAGTATACTAACCTCAAAAAAGAGCATAGCAAAATTAATTTAAAATGGGTGGTGAAAGCCAAACACACTCTGGCTAGGCTTATAAATGCCCTAGGGCAGATTGCCTAGTACAAACCTATGAACCTATGAACCTATGTAATGGATCCTGGCTCCTGACAGGCAGCTGACTGTTAATTTCCCCTTATTCTACCTAGTGAGTGGGACATCAGTGTGCCTCAATATTTAGTCACCTATGACTAGTGTGTTTGGCATGCTGTTTTGCCTTAGTGGCTTTGGTTGAGTGGCACACTGTTTAGGAGAGTTATGTGTCTCAAGATTAGTTTTGTGTTGTGGTAGTCAAGTGTGTTTATGCCTTGAAGGTCTCTGCTGTTTGGGTAGATTTTTATTTAGAGCCTCCACAAAGGTGGGTGTGTGGTTTATGTTTTTATGTGAAGGCAGTGCTGGTGTGTGTGTTCTGGAGGGCTATGTGTTCCATGTGGTGTGGTGCAAGTGTTGACCTTCTCCTTTTGACCAGCTATTCTGGTCTTGTCTGGAGACTGCGTAGCTTCCAATTTAGATATATAAGTGCATCTCTCGCAAGTCTGAGTGTTGGGAGGTAAGATGAGAGGGTTGTTACTGTATATTAGGCAGTAGCTACATTGCCTCAAGATGCCCAAGTTCACCAGGTTAATAGGAGAATGCACAGGGAACTGACCTTTAGACATGCCTGGAGGGGTGGGCATTAATAATAAATACTGGAGCTGTTTCCTTGTAGAACGTTTAGTGCTGGTAGCACTTTTGTGTGCTATAATAATTGCTACAATAAGTCTGGTAAAGTGCTAAACTAATAAGTTAGTAAAAGTGTAGGAGAGGAGAGAACTAGCAGATCTACAGGAAAAATTGAAGAGCAGACTTTGGCACCACTCAGAAGCTTACAAACAGTCCTGGATACAGCAAATCTGTATCGGGACTAGACTAGTTACAGGAAAGGTGGGAAACAAGTTGAAAAGATGGAAAAACAGCACAAACAATAAGCTACAATTTCTGAGCCAGAAACCACTCATCTTGTGGTAGATAGGCTACCTAGTGTGTACCACTTCCACTGACAAGCTACAAGGCTTCCCTCCAACACAGAAAGGCTTGGGGGGCTCGGAAGTTTACAAACAGTCTGGATACAGCAAATCTGTATCTGGACTAGACTAGTTACAGGAAAGGCAGGAAACAATTGAAAGTGCAGTGCAAGGTAGCGCACTTGAGTGTGTAGCAATACTAAAGCAAATATATCAGCTGAGAAGCACACTCAGTCAGAACACAACGCAATTTTTTTAGTGAAGTGCAAAGGGAGAAAGGAGGAGCAGAAGATAATTCAAGGTTAAGAACCTTAGTGGGTTGGCCTTCTCAGATGTTCTCTCTGTATTAGACAGATTGAGCAATAGACTCGGAGGAGTGTCCCAGATCAACTTTACAGTAGGGGTGAGCAACTGCAAAGCCACCAACTCTAACAGTTTCAGAACAGATCAGAATACAGTCACTGATACTACCCCCTCCCAAAAACTTATTTAAAAAATTAGATCCCATGCTACTTAAATTTTTATGGTTCCCTTTAAAACCTAGGATTGCATATAAATGGCAAATTAGAGCTTGGAACAGCAGTGGGATAGCATTCCCTAGCTTAAATCTTTATTCTAAATCAGTTATAATTAATGTAATATTACACTGGCTCACACCTACCTACATATCTGGTAGGAAAATAATACATGAGATTCATATAACTGATGTTAGAATGATAGAAAATCAATTTAAGGAACAATATGGAATAAGTAGAGTTCATTGGCTTTTACGTGAATTTTGTTTATGTAATAAGAAGTTTGATCATTTTTCTTATGGCATCAATCAAATATTTAATAACTTTAAAAATATAATTGATTGTAGTTACAACATTAAACACTTTTTATTTCTTATATTCCCTATAGCATACTCCCCTGATTGCCTAGATTCTTTCAACATCAATGCAATGCAAAAATTAAAGGAAAATAACTTGATATTCTGGCATCAGTTTATTGAAAATAAGAGTATTATACCAATAAACTCTCTTCTATGTAGTTTTGATAATAGTCAAGACAGTTGGTTGTTTATACACTCATTATGGCAGTTTATAGAAAACAAAATGAGATTATCAATCAACTTAGAGAGTGAATCTATACCTAGTTTGATCCAGCTTTTTATTAGGTGTCTTGAAAAGAGAGATAATCAAAACATAAGTATCTCACCTATCTATAAGATACTAAGAGAAGACACTCTAAAGTGTGACTCAGATTTTTGGAATTACTATGTAAAGATTAATGGAGAACAAATATCTGACACATTCCAAAAACTGTTATTGAAGTCTACATATGGTACCTCTTCTTCATTATATTGGAGATTGTATACATGTAAATTTATGAATAGGAGTTTATACACGCCACATAAATTAAATCTTCTATTCAACAACAGTGAAACTAAATGTTGGAAATATGATGAATTACTAGAGGTCAACTGAGTTCACACGATCATTGAATGTAGAAAAGTTGTTCAGTGCTGGAAAGACTTCAAATATTTTGTAAATGCTTTATGGTTTGATAACTGTCATATTTCTGATTCACTAATCCTAGTCAGTGTTCCTATACCTAATGTAAAACCTAAATCTCAGATTCAGTTACTCTAGTCAATTCTTGTAATTGTCAGAAAAGTTATTACTTTGAACTGGAAAAGTAAACAATATTTGATGTTTAAAGATTTTATTAATTTAGGAAAAGTTGTTTGTAAAAAAGAACTGCAAACCATTTGTTAAGGAACTTATAACATTACTCATAAAAAATAACATGGCAAAATTTGGAAAATGTATTTATTTATTTATTTGCAGTTTGATTACCGGGGAATTCCACTGGGTCGAATTGACCCATTTTCAGTGGAGGCCCAGGGAGAAAAGCTCCAAGATGCATTATACAATTTAGATACAAATGATAATTAATATTAAAGATCTTATGTACAATAGCTACTCATAAATGCATTCAATACCATGCATAGTTAACAAATTCATTAAGCTTGAAGGTAGGGATCATACAGTTTCATTTGAGGAAAACAGATATGGGTTAGGTGTGGAAACAGTTTACATACAAACCTTTTAAGAAAATGTAAATACGCTTTACGTACACACATCAACAGTAGAATGCTATTTACAATATTTACAAGGTTGGGCTGTGTGAGGGTAGCTATAGGAGGTGAGAGCTTAGAGAGAAGCTATAGAAATTGTTGAGGGCTTAGACAGGCTCATAGGAAGATAACTATGAGAGTTGTAGAGCTTGGGAACCAGAGCGAGAACCCCCTTGGATTAGGTTGGGTGAAGGCAGGTACATTTCCATTTAGTGGACAGGTGTTTGAATAGTTGGGTCTTGATGTTTTCTGAATTTGGTATGGTTCTTCGTGTATAGGAAAGGGAATTCCATTTTTTGCCTAGTGAGAAAGATAGGAGAAGTTGGACAGTAGGACGTTTAGGTTTATGGATAGTAATTAAGTTCTGATTTTCTGATCTGAGAGCTCTGTTGGGTGTATAAGGAGGAAGGATGTTAGTTAGAGCGGGACATTTTGCTGGGAGAAATATGAGTCTGTGCAGTAGTGAGTTGGAGATAGTCTAGGTAGTTTGGAAGTTCAAGCCAATTCAGGGATTGTAGGGTTAGGCAGTGATTGGTGGTATTTTTAGATTTAGAGGCAAATTTAGAGATTTTGTTGTAGCAGTTTTCTAGTTTACAGGTGATAGAGGAAGACAGGTTGGTTAGAAGAGGGTCTCCGTATAATAAGGAAGGAAGAAGATAAGTCGAGGTCAGAGTTTGCCTGGAAGAATTGGAGAGAAAGCGATTATTCCTATACAGCATTCCTAGCTTTTGGTGGGTTTTCTTAATATTTTGTTGAATTTTAATATCAAACTTGAGGTGTTCATCTACAGTGATGCCAAGTAGTTTGGCAGCAGGGACTACTTCTATAGGTGAGTTGGTTTGACTATAGACTTTGAAGTTGTTTTTATCGTAGGAGAGGGTCTTTGTGGGAGGGAATAGTAGTATCTTTGATTTATTTGCATTGAGAGAGAAGTGGTTTTGGCACATCCAGTTTTCAGTTGTTGAGAAGGCAGTTTGGGTTTTAGTCAGCAATTCAGAGAGGTTTGAGGCAGAGCAGACTAAGTTTGAATTGTCTGCATATTGAATGATTTTAGCATCAGGAATAGCAGTGTGAAAGTTATTGATGAAGATGTTAAAAAGCATTGGCCCAAGGATGGATCCCTGTGGTACGCCAGTTGGGGAAGGTAGGAAGGAAGAGATGGAGTTCTTCCATTTGACTGCCTGTGATCTGTCTGATAGATAGCTGGAGAACCAGGATAAAGCATTATGTGAGAGATTAAGGTTTGAGAGATGACAGAGAACATGCTTGTGGGAAACAGTTATCAAAGGCTTTAGAAAATCTTTTGAATAAATACTAACTTCTCATGGATAAAATGATTGTTTATCATGGATGAATGTAAATATTGTAAAAAAGTTTTATTGTTTTTATTGTATTTGTTATATGTACATTTGCATATGTTTATAATGAAAACAAAATAAAAATGTTTTTGAAAAAAAAAAAAGAAAACAGAAAACAGTGCCAGCAAATATATATAATTCATTCAAGCAAAAATTAGGGCAGTGCAGAACTCGGACAAGTTAAGTGCCAAAAAATATACTTATCAGTTTGTTTGAGAAGCACTCCAGTCAGAACACAAGGGGATTCTAAATGGTATGCAGGAATTTACAAACGGACTATTTTTAAATCAGCAAGCCTTGAAACAACCAGATAACACAAAAGCTATTAGAGCAGTTATACCAACGTTAAGAACACCACAATAGTGGGGGGAACCAGTTCAGAACAGATCAGAAAACAGAAAACAATGCCAGCAAATCAGCAAATAAATATATATATATATATATCTATATATATATATATATATATATATCTATATATATATATATGAAACACAGGTATACATAACACTAACAAAAAAAAGACCCATAAATATGTATGTTCCGAAACACAACCTCTGACATTGCAAGTAACTGACAGAATGTCAATATCTGAATGTCAAAAACACCACTGTCAACCTGCCAGTATGCATGCATGAAGAAACAGCTTCAGCTCATGCAACCTTTTCACTTTAAAAATAATATAAAACATTGTTTTTTGCAGGCAGGCAGGCTGCCCAGCCCCCGGTACACTCCCTACTATGTACTAGATCACACAAACATGGAGTAAGGGCAAATTTCTCAACTCCTGAATTTGTGCGATCTCACACACCTATTGATCACCTCCCTAATTAACCATATGTAATCGACTAGACAGCTGTTGACCAAACACACATTAAACAGGGTCAGTAGCACCCATATATATCTACAGATGTAGATATATATATAAATCTCTCTCTCTCTCTATATATATATATATATATATATATGTGTGTATATATATATATATATATATATATATATATTATACATTTACACATATATGTGTGTGTGTCTGTATATATACATATATATATATATATATATATTTATATATATGAATGTATATTAAGTCAGATATTGTGGTATCCTAAGAGTTTGCCCATATTACAGATCCAACCACAAGCTAATCACCCTAGACATCCACATCCCTCCCCCACCCCCCATTAGGGAAACCACCGTAATAAATTTCTCCAAAGCTAACTTCACGCTTCTTAAGACAGAAGTGGCAAACTTCACGACACCCATGCTGACGGACAATGGAGGTATGACTGCTGAATCCTACACAAATGCAATTTATAAGCACGTACACGAGTGCATGGATCGTGCAATCCCTAACAGAACCAAGATTCTATCCTCCAAAAAAAGGAAGCCAATCTGGTGGTTCCCTGCCCTAAACAAACTCTACAACAGAAGAAAGAAACTGTTGCAAAAAAGAGTAAAATCCCATGATTGGAGGAACTCCCATGTCTGCCTCAGTAAGAAGCTCCTCATAAAATCCTCCAAAGCTAGCTATGAAAACAAAATCGCCACTGACTCTAAAGACAACCACAAAGCATTCTATAGCTATGTCAAGAATCTCAATGGCAACACTCAGATCTGCTCTGAGTTACAGCACAATGGCACTAAATATACAGAACCAACTGATATTGCCAACATCCTGGCAGATAGGTTCAGTGCTAACTTTACCCCTGTCTCATCCCCTAAAGGGCCCATCTCTATATCGGAAGAATGCAAAGTTCCTGTATTCACGGCTGCACAGGTAAAAAACACACTCTGCAAAGCCAAGAACACAGCATCCATGGGACCTGACAACATCCCAGGCTGCGTTTTACATGAATTACAGAACTAACTGGCACCCCACCTAAGTACAATGTTCAATCATAGCCTCACCTCAGGCTATGTGCCCACTGAATGGCGCACAGCGATGGTTATCCCAATCCACAAAGAGGGAGCCACCACGTACCCCCGAAACTACCACCCCATTAGCCCGATGAGCCTGGTCTACAAGGCTATGGAACATATCATCATGGAACTTATAAACAATGACATTGGTAATCTCCGAACTCTGGACCCCACTCAGTTTGGGTTTGTAAAAGACAGATCATGTCTCCTAAACCTGATAGACTTCTTTGAAGTGGTCAACAAAGCCGTAGATGAGGGTAAGGTGGTTCACACAGCCTATCTAGATCTCACCAAGGCTTTCAACACCATCCCCTACTCTGGAATTATAGATAAACTCACTAAACTAGGTATAAATCCCTATGACACAAGATGGGTTGCCAACTGGCTCACTGACAGAACCCAAACTGTGAAAGTAGCAGACTATAAATCCAACTTCAGACCAGTGACAAGTGGAGTACCACAGGTTTCAGTCCTGGGTCCCCTCCTGTTTGGTATCTACTTCTCTAAAGTACAGGCTAACACAGAAGGTCTTTGGCTAATGAAGTTCGCAAATGACTGCAAACTAGGAGCCATAATCAAAACTCCAAAAGATGTGGACATCCTACAAAAGGGCCTCGCTGAGACAGATGCCTGGTGTCAAAACCATGGCCTCAATCTCAGTGCCAAAAAGTGCATTGTCATCCTTTTTGGTAAAAACTCTGTACCCAGTAACTACCACATAGGCGGTAGTCTACTTAACACTGAAAGTATAATAACACACCTTGAGACACAGGTGGACAGGAGTGTCATCTTTGATAATCACATCGCCACAGTAGTCAGGGAATACTTCTACATGGCAAACCTCCTCACAGAAGGTTTCTCATCCAGGAAAAAAGAGGTAATTGTTCCCCTCTACTCGTCACTCATTAGACCCATTATAGAGTACAACGCCCCTTTTGGTATGTACCTCACAAGACATCTACAACAACTGGAAAGGCTGCAGAAATACCTCATAGAGAGGATTACCGGCCTCAAACAGATGCCCTACGCAGACCGTCTAAAAAAACTGAAGCTTTACTCCATCGCATATCGCCTACTCAGAGGTGATCTCTGCCTAACACACAAAGCTATGTCAAACCCAGAGGTTTTGGACATGCTCCACTTAAAGAAATCCCAATCTCTCCGAGCTACATGCTCTAGGGACCTAAACCTTGTCTCCACAATAAAAAGAACATGCTGGAGGGATAGATTCCTGTCCCAGAGACTTCCCATACTCTGGAACAAACTACCTATCTATGTCAAACAAAGCTCCTCATTAGCACTCTTCAAGAAAAATCTTGATGATTGGATGGGAGATAGGAAATTCACCCCGGGGATCACTTCTGTGGCTGTGCTTGACAGTGGGTGATGAAAGCCAGGGTACCTTTTGGCTAGGTTTATATAGGCCCCAGGGCCAATAGCCTAGTATCTACCTATGAGCCTATGAACAATGATGTACAGTGGTCTAATAGTTAGTAAATAGTCAGTGGTTACCTGCCTGTCAATAACAAGCTGCTAAAACAACAAATGTGTCTTCTTGCTATCACAAGTCCAGATTTAATACTAAATAAATGGAAACATGAACATTATCTTCAGCAAAGTTCATTCATGCAAAATTTTCAAAATCTTAAATGGGAAAATCCTTTCATATACACTCCCCAACTAATGATAGCCGAGTTGAAATGCTGCAGTCTTGGTTTTGGTTATATTTAGTTGGAGGTAATGAAGCCCTCTCTCTATCACAACATAGGCTGATAGACCCCTTCCACCACCTAAACAAGCTTCTGTGGTTGGAAAGAGTCACAAAAATTAATTTTATGAGACTTCTTTTCTGAATCTAATTTTTGTCAGCGATACTGGTCTCAAATCAGACATCTTGTTATCCAGTCACAGGATTTTCAGATATGTACCTATGGTCAGATCTCATTAGCTCAGACATGACTGGTACCTCAGACTGTAAGCCATCTTATTCATGATCGTGGTGGGTAGGTGGGTAGTTACTGAACTAGTGGTGGGACTTGTTTCATTTTTTTCCCCATTTAAAAAAAAAATCTATATCACTTTTTCCTTGTCTTCTAGACCCACACCTTACCATCCCAGTATAAGCTAATGTCCCCCAACAAACAGACACACACACACACACACACACACACACACACACACACACACACACACACACACACACACACACATGCACATACAACATTTGCATATTCTGGAATATCCTAGACCTATTCTCTGAAGCAGGGACACTTGTTCATTGGGAGCCTGTCATGATATCCATTTACTTCCTCACAATCAGTCATAGGCTGAAGGAGTCAACTGCTAAGTCCTTGGAAGTATATTGTGATCTCAGGCAAACATAATATTTACTACATTATTTTCCAGGGGATCTTAAGCAAGTGGTCAAAACAGAGACAATAGTTTCTTTATGCTGGCTATAGGACACAGTCACATTAACTGTGTTACTTTCATATTGTGTAATTATACCCTGACAGATAGTTCTGTGCTGCAGCTATTAACTCACCCATTGATATGAAAGTGATGTAGGTCATGAGGTTTATATACAGGTTTAGGAACTAAAGTCACAGCCTGATGGTTTTCGGAAGCTTGAAAGTCATTTTTTCATGGTACACCTTAATGAGTATGCATGTGGTCATTGTACCTCTCAACCTCTTAGCGCAAGAAGTCTGGACAAAGCAGGAAATAATGGGGGTTAAAGGCCCAAAAATAGGCACAGATTTTACATATTGCTCTTATAAAGTTAGAAAGTGGCTAGAATAAAAGGTTTTGTGTTGTCATGCATTTTTCTGAAGGATATGAAGTCTGAAACTTAAATGTCTGTCATTATTTAATTAATTCATTCCTCACAGATTAGCAAGAAAACCACAATTTTTTTGAGGAACAGACAAAAATATGAGGCAAAGATCTGGACATTCTGTGAAAATCTGAAAAGTTCAGAGCTATCAAGATGTTTGTTTCTTAAATGTACAGAGATATTTATGATTTTATAGACAGGAAAAGTTTATTCCAGAGATGTAGTAAGCACTAGGTGTTGAATATGCCACATCTCGTATTACTGTTAACAGCAATTTCAAGATTAAAAATTATGTCTGGTAATACTCTGCTGCCATTGATATGCTACTGACGGAGGTTTTCAAAAAACAAAGTACAATTCATAGCCTGCAGTACAAGGCAAATACCAACTGGGAGATGGAAGTAAGAGACTTAAGCAACAGTTGTACAAGTGCCTCTGAGTAACTCACATTACAGAGGCCACCATCTTTTTAAACCTTATTTATTAACAAAAACAGAGTCTAAAGCAAGCAAACAACTTCAGACATTTTATTTATTTATTTAACATTTGTTTACCAGGCAAGTCCAAATGGACACTGGTCCTTTTTCAGCGGAGTCCCAGGGAGAAAAGCTCCATGACTAACAGTAAATTTTCATGCATACATTACAATAGTCAATAAAGTATAAAGTAAACAAAATGTACTATACATACAAACATACAAATTTGTTACATCTTGACAACAATACCTAGGCTTTAAACATAGCTAGTACTATTTGTAGGCATGTCTTATGTCAAGATATAAGGTTAAGACAGGTTGGTAGGAACTAAGAATTAAACACCGGGGGGGGGGGGGGACTTTAAAATAAAAATCAGAAGAGGAAGAAAAACATAAAATGTGTAGCCCTGCATTGACAATATTACAAACTGGAATATGAAACAATCCTTACTATAAGAAAAAATAATCTTTGCAGCTTTGCTAGTTGTAAAACATACTTGTTTAGGAACATGATACTCTACAACTGCATAAATGAGTGCTGTGCATTACCCTGCAGGTCTTGTGGTCAACAGTGGTGACATGACAAGCTGAATGAAGGTAAAACCCATCGGCCATTAGTTTAGGAACATGATACTCTATAACTGCATAAATGAGTGTTGTGCATTACCCTGCAGGTCTTGTGGCCAACAGTGGTGACATGACATGCTGAATGAAGGTAAAACCCATCGGCCATTAGTTTAGGAACATGATACTCTACAACTGCATAAATGAGTGTTGTGCATTACCCTGCAGGTCTTGTGGTCAACAGTGGTGACATGACATGCTGAATGAAGGTAAAACCCATCGGCCATTAGGTTAGGAACATGATACTCTATAACTGCATAAATGAGTGTTGTGCATTACCCTGCAGGTCTTGTGGTCAACAGTGGAGACATGACATGCTGAATGAAGGTAAAACCCATCGGCCATTAGTTTAGGAACATGATACTCTATTACTGCATAAATGAGTGTTGTGCATTAGCCTGCAAGTCTTGTGGTCAACAGTGGTGACATGACATGCTGAATGAAGGTAAAACCCATCAGCCATTAGTTTAGGAACATGATACTCTATAACTGCATAAATGAGTGTTGTGCATTACCCTGTAGATCTTGTGGTCAACAGTGGTGACATGACATGCTGAATGAAGGTAAAAGCCATCGGCCACTAGTTTAGGAACATGATACTCTATAACTGCATAAATGAGTGTTGTGCATTACCCAGCAGGTCTTGTGGTCAACAGTGGTGACATGACATGCTGAATGAAGGTAAAATCCATCGGCCATTAGTTTAGGAACATGATACTCTATAACTGCATAAATGAGTGTTGTGCATTACCCTGCAGGTCTTGTAGTCAACAGTGGTTATATGACATGCTGAATGAAGGTAAAACCTATCAGCCATTAGTTTAGGAACATGATACTCTATAACTGCATAAGTGAGTGTTGTGCATTATCCTTCAGGTCTTGTGGTCAACAGTGGTGACATGACATGCTGAATGAAGGTAAAACCCATCGGCCATTAGTTTAGGAACATGATACTCTATAACTGCATAAATCAGTGTTGTGCATTATCCTTCGGGTCTTGTGGTCAACAGTGGTGACATGACATGCAGAATGAAGGTAAAACCCATAGGCCATTAGTTTAGGAACATGATACTCTATAACTGCATGAATGAGTGTTGTGCATTACCCTGCAGGTCCTGTGGTCAACAGTGGTGACGTGACATACTGAATGAAGGTAAAACCCATCGGCCATTAGTTTAGGAACATGATACTCTATAACTGTATAAATGAGTGTTGTGCAATACCCTGCAGGTCTTGTGGTCAACAGTGGTGACATGACATGCTGAATAAAGGTAAAACCCATCAGCCATTCGTTTAGGAACATGATACTCTATAACTGCATGAATGAGTGTTGTGCATTACCCTGCAGGTCTTGTGGTCAACAGTGGTGACATGACATGCTGAATGAAGGTAAAACCCATCAGCCACTAGTTTAGGAACATGATACTCTACAACTGCATAAATGAGTGTTGTGCATTACCCTGCAGGTCTTGTGGTCAACAGTGGTGACATGACATGCTGAATGAAGGTAAATCCCATCGGCCATTAGTTTAGGAACATGATACTCTATAACTGCTTAAATTAGTTTTGTGCATTACCCTGCAGGTCTTGTGGTCAACAGTGGTGACATGACATGCTGAATGAAGATAAAACCCATTGGCCATTAGTTTAGGAACATGATATTGTATAACTGCATAAATGAGTGTTGTGCATTACCCTGCAGGTCTTGTGGTCAACAGTGGTGACATGACATGTTGAATGAAGGTAAAACCCATCGGCCATTAGTTTAGGAACATGATACTCTATAACTGCATAAATGAGTGTTGTGCATTACCCTGCATGTCTTGTGGTCAACAGTGGTGACATGACATGCTGAATGAAGGTAAAACCCATCAGCCATTAGTTTGGGAACATGATACTCCATAACTGCATAAATGAGTGTTGTGCATTATCCTTCAGGTCTTGTGGTCAACAGTGGTGACATGACATGCTGAATGAAGGTAAAACCCATCGGCCATTACTTTAGCAACATGATACTCTATAACTGCATAAATGAGTGTTGTGCATTATCCTTCAGGTCTTGTGGTCAACAGTGGTGACGTGACATGCTGAATGAAGGTAAAACCCATCGGCCATTAGTTTAGGAACATGATACTCTATAACTGCATAAATGAGTGTTGTGCATTACCCTGCAGGTCTTGTGATCAACAGTGGTGACATGACATGCTGAATGAAGGTAAAACCCATTGGCCATAAGTTTAGGAACATGATACCCTATAACTGCATAAATGAGTGTTGTGCATTACCCTGCAGGTCTTTTGGTCAACAGTGGTGACATGACATGCTGAATGAAGGTAAAACCCATCGGCCATTAGTTTAGAAACATGATACTCTATAACTGCATAAATGAGTGTTGTGCATTACCCTGCAGGTCTTGTGGTCAACAGTGGTGACATGACATGCTGAATAAAGGTAAAACCCATCGGCCATTAGTTTAGAAACATGATACTCTATAACTGCATAAATGAGTGTTGTGCATTACCCTGCAGGTCTTGTGGTCAACAGTGGTGACATGACATGCTGAATGAAGGTGAAACCCATCGGCCATTAGTTTAGAAACATGATACTCTATAACTGCATAAATGAGTGTTGTGCATTACCCTGCAGGTCTTGTGGTCAACAGTGGTGACATGACATGCTGAATGAAGGTAAAACCCATTGGCCATTAGTTTAGGAACATGATACTCTATAACTGCATAAATGAGTGTTGTGCATTACCCAGCAGGTCTTGTGGTCAACAGTGGTGACATGACATGCTGAATGAAGGTAAAACCCATCGGCCATTAGTTTAGGAACATGATACTCTATAACTGCATAAATGAGTGTTGTGCATTACCCTGCGGGTCCTGTGGTCAACAGTGGTGACATGACATGCTGAATGAAGGTAAAACCCATCAGCCATAAGTTTAGGAACATGATACTCTATAACTGCATAACTGAGTGTTGTGCATTACCCTGCAGGTCTTGTGGTCAACAGTGGTGACATAACATGCTGAATGAAGGTAAAACCCATCGGCCATTAGTTTAGGAACATGATACTCTATAACTGCATAAATGAGTGTTGTGCATTACCCTGCAAGTCTTGTGGTCAACAGTGGTGACATGACATGCTGAATAAAGGTAAAACCCATCAGCCATTAGTTTAGGAACATGATACTCTATAACTGCATAAATGAGTGTAGTGCATTACCCTGCAGGTCTTGAGGTCAACAGTGGTGACATGACATGCTGAATGAAGGTAAAACCCATCGGCCACTAGTTTAGGAACATGATACTCTATAACTGCATAAATTAGTATTGTGCCTTACCCTGCAGGTCTTGGGGTCAACAGTGGTGACATGACATGCTGAATGAAGATAAAACCCATCGGCCATTAGTTTAGGAACATTATACTCTATAACTGCATAAATGAGTGTTATGCATTACCCTGCAGGTCTTGTGGTCAACAGTGGTGACATGACATGCTGAATGAAGGTAAAATCCATCGGCCATTAGTTTAGGAACATGATACTCTATAACTGCATAAATGAGTGATGTGCATTACCCTGCAGGTCTTATAGTCAACAGTGGTTATATGACATGCTGAATGAAGGTAAAACCCATCAGCCAATCGTTTAGGAACATGATACTCTATAACTGCATAAGTGAGTGTTGTGCATTATCCTTCAGGTCTTGTGGTCAACAGTGGTGACATGACATGCTGAATGAAGGTAAAACCCATCAGCCATTAGTTTAGGAACATGATACTCTATAACTGCATAAATGAGTGTTGTGCATTATCCTTCGGGTCTTGTGGTCAACAGTGGTGACATGACATGCAGAATGAAGGTAAAACCCATCGGCCATTAGTTTAGGAACATGATACTCTATAACTGCAAAAATGAGTGTTGTGCATTACCCTGCAGGTCTTGTGGTCAACAGTGGTGACATGACATGCTGAATGAAGGTAAAACCCATCAGCCATTAGTTTAGGAACATGATACTCTATAACTGCATGAATGAGTGTTGTGCATTACCCTGCAGGTCTTGTGGTCATCAGTGGTGACATGACATGCTGAATGAAGGTAAAACCCATCAGCCACTAGTTTAGGAACATGATACTCTATAACTGCATAAATGAGTGTTGTGCATTATCCTTCAGGTCTTGTGGTCAACAGTGGTGACATGACATGCTGAATGAAGGTAAAACCCATCGGCCATTAGTTTAGGAACATGATACTCTATAACTGCATAAATGAGTGTTGTGCATTATCCTTCAGGTCTTGTGGTCAACAGTGGTGACGTGACATGCTGAATGAAGGTAAAACCCATCGGACATTAGTTTAGGAACATGATACTCTATAACTGCATAAATGAGTGTTGTGCATTACTCTGCAGGTCTTGTGATCAACAGTGTTGACATGACATGCTGAATGAAGGTAAAACCCATTGGCCATAAGTTTAGGAACATGATACCCTATAACTACATAAATGAGTGTTATGAATTACCCTGCAGGTCTTTTGGTCAACAGTGGTGACATGACATGCTGAATGAAGGTAAAACCCATCGGCCATTAGTTTAGAAACATGATACTCTATAACTGCATAAATGAGTGTTGTGCATTACCCTGCGGGTCCTGTGGTCAACAGTGGTGACATGACATGCTGAATGAAGGTAAAACCCATCAGCCATTAGTTTAGGAACATGATAATCTATAACTGCATAAATGAGTGTTGTGCATTACCCTGCAGGTCTTGTGGTCAACAGTGGTGACATAACATGCTGAATGAAGGTAAAACCCATCGGCCATTAGTTTAGGAACATGATACTCTATAACTGCATAAATGAGTGTTGTGCATTACCCTGCAGGTCTTGTGGTCAACAGTGGTGACATGACATGCTGAATGAAGGTAAAACCCATCAGCCATTAGTTTAGGAACATGATACTCTATAACTGCATGAATGAGTGTTGTGCATTACCCTGCAGGTCTTGTGATCAACAGTGGTGACATGACATGCTGAATGAAGGTAAAACCCATTGGCCATAAGTTTAGGAACATGATACCCTATAACTGCATAAATGAGTGTTGTGCATTACCCTGCAGGTCTTTTGGTCAACAGTGGTGACATGACATGCTGAATGAAGGTAAAACCCATCGGCCATTAGTTTAGAAACATGATACTCTATAACTGCATAAATGAGTGTTGTGCATTACCCTGCAGGTCTTGTGGTCAACAGTGGTGACATGACATGCTGAATAAAGGTAAAACCCATCGGCCATTAGTTTAGAAACATGATACTCTATAACTGCATAAATGAGTGTTGTGCATTACCCTGCAGGTCTTGTGGTCAACAGTGGTGACATGACATGCTGAATGAAGGTGAAACCCATCGGCCATTAGTTTAGAAACATGATACTCTATAACTGCATAAATGAGTGTTGTGCATTACCCTGCAGGTCTTGTGGTCAACAGTGGTGACATGACATGCTGAATGAAGGTAAAACCCATTGGCCATTAGTTTAGCAACATGATACTCTATAACTGCATAAATGAGTGTTGTGCATTACCCAGCAGGTCTTGTGGTCAACAGTGGTGACATGACATGCTGAATGAAGGTAAAACCCATCGGCCATTAGTTTAGGAACATGATACTCTATAACTGCATAAATGAGTGTTGTGCATTACCCTGCGGGTCCTGTGGTCATCAGTGGTGACATGACATGCTGAGTGAAGGTAAAACCCATCAGCCACTAGTTTAGGAACATGATACTCTATAACTGCATAAATGAGTGTTGTGCATTATCCTTCAGGTCTTGTGGTCAACAGTGGTGACATGACATGCTGAATGAAGGTAAAACCCATCGGCCATTAGTTTAGGAACATGATACTCTATAACTGCATAAATGAGTGTTGTGCATTACTCTGCAGGTCTTGTGATCAACAGTGTTGACATGACATGCTGAATGAAGGTAAAACCCATTGGCCATAAGTTTAGGAACATGATACCCTATAACTACATAAATGAGTGTTATGAATAACCCTGCAGGTCTTTTGGTCAACAGTGGTGACATGACATGCTGAATGAAGGTAAAACCCATCGGCCATTAGTTTAGAAACATGATACTCTATAACTGCATAAATGAGTGTTGTGCATTACCCTATGGGTCCTGTGGTCAACAGTGGTGACATGACATGCTGAATGAAGGTAAAACCCATCAGCCATTAGTTTAGGAACATGATAATCTATAACTGCATAAATGAGTGTTGTGCATTACCCTGCAGGTCTTGTGGTCAACAGTGGTGACATAACATGCTGAATGAAGGTAAAACCCATCAGCCATTAGTTTAGGAACATGATACTCTATAACTGCATAAATGAGTGTTGTGCATTACCCTGCAGGTCTTGTGGTCAACAGTGGTGACATGACATGCTGAATGAAGGTAAAACCCATCAGCCATTAGTTTAGGAACATTATACTCTATAACTGCATGAATGAGTGTTGTGCATTACCCTGCAGGTCTTGTGGTCAACAGTGGTGACATGACATGCTGAATGAATGTAAAACCCATTGGCCATTAGTTTAGGAACATGATATTGTATAACTGCATAAATGAGTGTTGTGCATTACCCTGCAGGTCTTGTGGTCAACAGTGGTGACATGACATGCTGAATGAAGGTAAAACCCATCGGCCATTAGTTTAGGAACATGATACTCTATAACTGCATGAATGAGTGTTGTGCATTACCCTGCAGGTCTTGTGGTCAACTGTGGTGACATGACATGCTGAATGAAGGTAAAACCCATTGGCCATTAGTTTAGGAACATGATATTGTATAACTGCATAAATGAGTGTTGTGCATTACCCTGCAGGTCTTGTGGTCAACAGTGGTGACATGACATGCTGAATGAAGGTAAAACCCATCGGCCATTAGTTTAGGAACATGATACTCTATAACTGCATAAATGAGTGTTGTGCATTACCCTGCAGGTCTTGTGGTCAACAGTGGTGACATGACATGCTGAATGAAGGTAAAACCCATCAGCCATTAGTTTAGGAACATGATACTCTATAACTGCATAAATGAGTATTGTGCATTATCCTTCAGGTCTTGTGGTCAACAGTGGTGACATGACATGCTGAATGAAGGTAAAACCCATCGGCCATTAGTTTAGGAACATGATACTCTATAACTGCATAAATGTGTGTTGTGCATTATCCTTCAGGTCTTGTGGTCAACAGTGGTGACGTGACATACTGAATGAAGGTAAAACCCATCGGCCATTAGTTTAGGAACATGATACTCTATAACTGCATAAATGAGTGTTGTGCATTACCCTGCAGGTCTTGTGGTCAACAGTGGTGACATGACATGCTGAATGAAGGTAAAACCCATTGGCCATTAGTTTAGGAACATGATACCCTATAACTGCATAAATGAGTGTTGTGCATTACCCTGCAGGTCTTGTGGTCAACAGTGGTGACATGACATGCTGAATGAAGGTAAAACCCATCGGCCATTAGTTTAGCAACATGATACTCTATAACTGCATAAATGGGTATTGTGCATTACCCTGCAGGTCTTGTGGTCAACAGTGGTGACATGACATGCTGAATGAAGGTAAAACCCATTGGCCATTAGTTTAGGAACATGATACTCTATAACTGCATAAATGAGTGTTGTGCATTACCCTGCATATCTTGTGGTCAACAGTGGTGACATGACATGCTGAATGAAGGTAAAACCCATCGGCCATTAGTTTAGGAACATGATACTCTATAACTGCATAAATGAGTGTTGTGCATTACCCTGCAGGTCTTGTGGTCAACAGTGGTGACATGACATGCTGAATGAAGGTAAAACCCATCAGCCATTAGTTTAGGAACATGATACTCTATAACTGCATGAATGAGTGTTGTGCATTACCCTGCAGGTGTTGTGGTCAACAATGGTGACATGACATGCTGAATAAAGGTAAAACCCATCGGCCATTAGTTTAGGAACATGATACTCTATAACTGCATAAATTAGTTTTTTGCATTACCCTGCAGTTCTTGTGGTCAACAGTGGTGACATGACATGCTGAATGAAGGAAAAACTCATCGGCCATTAGTTTAGGAACATGATACTCTATAACTGTATAAATGAGTGTTGTGCATTACCCTGCAGGTCTTGTGATCAACACTGATGACATGACATGCTGAATGAAGGTAAAACCCATTGGCCATTAGTTTAGGAACATGATACTGTATAACTGCATAAATGAGTGTTGTGCATTATCCTTCAGGTCTTGTGGTCAACAGTGGTGACGTGACATGCTGAATGAAGGTAAAACCCATCAGCCATTAGTTTAGGAACATGATTCTCTATAACTGCATAAATGAGTGTTTTGCATTACCCTGCAGGTCTTGTGGTCAACAGTGGTGACATTACATGCTGAATGAAGGTAAACCCATCGGCCATTAGTTTAGGAACATGATACTGTATAACTGCATAAATGAGTGTTGTGCATTACCCTGCAGGTCTTGTGGTCAACAGTGGTGACATTACATGCTGAATGAAGGTAAAACCCATCAGTCATTAGTTTAGGAACATGATACTCTATAACTGCATAAATGAGTGTTGTGCATTACCCTGCATATCTTGTGGTCAACAGTGGTGACATGACATGCTGAATGAAGGTAAAACCCATCGGCCATTAGTTTAGGAACATGATACTCTATAACTGCATAAATGAGTGTTGTGCATTACCCTGCAGGTCTTGTGGTCAACAGTGGTGACATGACATGCTGAATGAAGGTAAAATCCATCGTCCATTATCCACGTTTTCTTAACAGCTTCATCCATTTTTTTCAGAGTAAACCCCTGGATGAAGGACTTAAATGGGGCACCTTTTTTGTCAAAGGAACGAACAATGCACACCCTCTTTAAAATTACATATTAGGTCATTGTTTGCATGACAGGTGTGAGTGATGTCCAACCAGTTCTGTTTGGAAGAGGCCTCTGGTGGGGAAAAGATGATCCTGCCCCTTCTACCTTTATAAGGAAACTTAGTAAGCCATAGATTATCTGCAAAGAAATTACTCAACAAGACTGGGCCAAGAGCAAAACCCTACATTTGTTTATGAATGATTCCTGAAGACAGTTTCAAAGGTTTTGGCATGATCCAGGTTTGTTGAAAAATATCAAGTGAAAATTCTGAAACTCCTGAGCAAAACTATGGATAACTACAAGCAAAAGTCAACCAAATGCTACTAATACAAAAGTCTAGAGGCTCATCTGCCATTTTTTATCTAATTTTCTCAGGCAGTATTTCTCTTATTCAAAGTCATTTTTATAAAGTTTGCTTTTGTTGTTACTTAAATCAAATTATAGTGTTTTAAATGATGTTTTTTTAAGAGTTCCACATGAAACTTTCATTCTGTTTAAATGACAGTTGAACATTTTATCGTTGATTGGTGTGTCTTGAATGATTTATGATGTGTCAAATGGCCACTGATATTATGAATTCTGTGATATATGGTAGCAACATATGTGTAATTGAGTGAGACAGGCCTTTGATATAGGTGTACATTTCCCTTTCTTCAAAAGAATGCGACTACAAAGTTAATATATTTAAACAAGGGGATGCAGCGATGTTGGCAGCTTGTCTCCTGTGGAAAACATTGGTTTTAATATTTTAGTTGAACTTTGATCAGTTTGGATTTAATATTTTAGTTGATCATAGTGCATTATTCCACTGAATAATGCATTTTATTTTGTTTGTTTGTTAGGTCATGTTAGGGGACTTCTCACATGACATTTTTTGCTCTGGTCCTCCTCTATCAAGCTTACAATCCTAGCCACTACGCTGACACATAGTTCCCTTTGTGCCAATGCCCTATGACCCACTCTTTCCCTGGGGGTGAGGGTTGAGTGTATCAGGAATGGTGTCATTATTACAAGGGTCAAGAATTCTCCTTCTAGCCCTGATTCCACCTTGTCAATACTTATTAGTGTCTAGGCAGTTGCTGCGTAATATGCCTTTGTTTTACATACCCCAGCTACATGTGCCACAATCAGTTTGGCTTGTCCACTTCCAGAAAAGCATTTCCATGTCATTCCCACATCTCCACCAGAGATTCAACCACGGACACCATCCGTGAGCAGACACATCCTTTCCTTGAAGACAGGTTAGTAGAATTATGCCTTATTTTTTCTATTATTCTCTCTCCAACTCCAAATGATGCCTGAACTACTATTCGAATTTGGGTCATCTGGGTTATACAGAGGGCTTTGTCCCTCTAAGCCAGTGAAGCTGGAACTGCTTGTTTGAATATGATACACAGACATCAATCCTTTTTCATGTGCCAGCTTTAGAACTCCTCATCATGAATTATACCAGAGACACCATGCAGTACTTCTTACTTGTGAATTTCATACTGACTGAAACATCTTTTGTCAGCCTAGTATTATACAACCATAGACCGATTTATGACTAAAGCTCATCCCTAAATTATTCATAATTAATAAAAATATTAGCCTACATTTTATTTGGAATTTTTTACTTTTAACTTGATTTGTTTTTCAGCATTTTGTCACACAATTTTCAACTTTAGGTATACAGCAATGCCAGCTCAAGTGATCCTGGAAGTCTGTCACACAATGAGGTAATGCACAGGGTCTGCTAAATCTCCATTTTGGAAGGAAATGTACAATGACAGCAACACATATCAATATGCAGGACTCCAAGATGAGCATTGTGAATATATGGTGTTCAGTAAATTACAACTATGTATTTAATTTTGTATGCATTTGCTGACAGCTTTGACACACATAGGACCTTAGATGATTTGTCAGTCTGAAATAGTCTCAAAAATGAGGAAAACATTTAAGAAATTATTAAAGCAGCAGTTAGGGTTCATTTCACAGCATCAAAGCATAGAAACGGACTTGTGTTAAGCCTTTCTTATTGTGGTGTACATTTCCTTTGCATTCACAGATGTCACCCACCCTACAAGTGTTGTACCACGACGCTGCTACACCCACCCTACACATGTAGTACCACGAAACTGCTACACCCACCCTGCAAGTGTAGTACCACGATGCTGCTACACCCACCCTACAAGTGTAGTACCACAATGCTGCTACACCCACCCTACAAGTGTAGTACCACAACGCTGTTACACCCACCCTACAAGTGTAGTACCACGAAGCTACTACACCCACCCTACAAGTGTAGTACCACGACGCTGCTACAGCCACCCTACAAGTGTAGTACCACGATGCTGCTACACCCACCCTACAAGTGTAGTACCATGATGCTGCTGCACCCATCCTACAAGTGTAGTACCATGATGCTGCTACACCCACCCAACAAGTGTAGTACCACGACGCTGCTACACCCACTCTGCAAGTTGTTGATTATCTGCTCCATTGGTCTTCTGGTGTCGGTGATGTGATTGTCGATCTTCTGAGCTGTTGGTCTACCATAGGGAACCCATATATATATATATATATATATATATATATATATATATATATATATATATATATCTTATATGGGTCTACTTTAACACATCAAGTTAACAAAATGCCAACGTTCACTACATCGAGACCACAACATCACAAATTCACTACACTGAAATCCCATTACACCGACAAGCACAACGTCGAATCCCCTTGCCCACAACATCGACATTTAAAATTTTGAAATCAACATAGCAGATATCACGGACCATAGCTGTCACCTGTGCACTCCTTAGAAGAAACTGCAAATCTGTAAAGGAAACACATCACCAGTTCAACAAACTCCTCATTGTAGAGACTCCAATAACCAAAAGTGAAGTGCAAGTCAAACTCACATCTGTAAAACACACTGAACAGTACAGTCTGTGCAAAGAAGTGTAAATGAAACACGCACAAATTAAATAAACTCCCAGAAATAAATGCTCCTAATGCTCATAATGTAATGCCATGGTACCTTCATTTTACAGCTTTAATAGACTGGTGATCACCTTCAAAAACGCCACCGTACTGTACGACAGTTTGTTGTTTAGGATACATTCAAATTGTGAATGCCGCAATATCAGTTTCCTCTTTTTTGAGGATGGTGGGCATCCTGCAAGCATGCATACTTGGAGCTCTTACACCCTGTCCTGTTCACATGCCAGTGTTGACATCAAAACCGACAGATCTGTTGCATGGGCACTCGAAAGGATGTTGATCCGCCTGTGCCATGTCTCTATACTGTTCTGTGTCCGTGATAGACACAAAGCGTTCAACTCTGCCACATTCCAAAATTTAATGGGAAATAGTGGTGGGGACCTAGCGAAGGGTGTGCAACATGTTGTAAACTTTCTAGCTTTACCCAGTAGGTACCATTCACTAAATTACTCTACCACTTCCTTGCCTTCTATAGGGAAGCCATCATGTAAAGCACTGAACGCAGCTAGCACTTCTTCCTCAGGTAAAAAAAGCCAGTGCTACCAGACATTTCACTGCCAGCTGGAAATGTTGAGTGCTATTAAAAACAAAAGCTCACCCTAATGCCTAAACTTTCTGCCAGACATTTTGGCCAAAGTAGAAGAAGCAGCCTTTGGGTGCAATATCAGGAATATTAGTCCATATACTCTTGATAGCTGCAATCTCAAAGTCACACATTACATACCTGACCGAGCTTTCAAACTGGTATTCGGTCAGCAGATGGAATATACAGTGCCACATAATAGTATAGGACTGTAGTGACTTTTTAGACATCAGGCAGCAAATTAGGGGCACAGTCTTAGTATACCCGCCATACTTAAAGCCATGTATGCTGTACAGCTGTCTACATATGATCCTCTTATAAAAGAAAGTACCATCTATTAGCCAGATACTGGCTTGGCTTAGATTGTAGAGATTGTTTACTGTTCCGCAGACAAGTACGATTGTATCATATGTTGGGTCTATGACCCATTTCTCAATGAAGTGACCAACTTTCAAGGGGAACTGACCTGACATCTACATTCTCTAGGGTAATATGTGGCTATGTATGCATTCTGCTTGTCTTTCTCCATATTCTGCCAATCTGCTGCAGTAGAGCTTTTCAGTGAGGCAACAAAGGGACATATTCCAAGATGTAAAGGCCATAACGTTGTCTACAATAAGGCAGGGGATATCCCTGGAAAGTGTGGCTTTCTGTTTAAGTTCATAACATATCAAATAATGTTCAGCCTCTACTGGGCTATCTGTATGAGTGGGCGGTGGTTTTACATAGTTGCTCACCCTTGGAGAGACAGAGACAGTTACTGCTCTGCCCTTACATTTCTCAGTATGTTTCCCCTTACTGCACCAGTACCGTTTGCTTTGCACACTTCATTCTAAATTGTAAATATAACCACCTATTATGAGAACATCCTTACCCTTTTGTGATTTACGCATGCACACACACACACACACACACACACACACACACACACACACACACACACACACACACACACACACACACACACACACACACACACACACACACAAACACACAAGCATATATAACATACATACATAGCTATAGATATATACACATGGGTATACTTGACATAACCGAAATGTCAGTAGGCTGACTTTCATTTGACCGACACCAGAAAGTCAAAGTTTCATATGATGTGAAACTTCACAATACCAACATTCAAAAGACTGAATGTGTGAACTGCCGTGTCCAAGCTGAGTGGAACAGGAAATCCGCTCATTTCCACACTGTAGTGTGATCTCAAAGTTGATATATTTAAGTTGTGACGGGGTTGGGGGGTGCAGGGGGCACAGCCCCCCTACAAAAAATTAACTTTAAATAATTAATGTTTATTTTTTTTTCTAGCAAATAAACCAAACCAAAAACTTTTTAAACACAAACAAGACAGCTAGTAGTGAAAATTCCCTCTACACTTTAATTTTGATTATTACTGTAAGCGCTTTTGTGCAAGTCCGATGCCTGTGAATGTGTATATATATATATATATATATTTTTTTAACAATTTTAAATATAAAAATTATCTTATAGTATTATAATTGAGTGTGTGCATACATATATATATATATATATATATATATATATATATATATATATATATGTATGGGTATATTTAAATGTAGTATTTAAATGTATTTTAAATATGGTTTTGATAGAGTGTGGCTTTAAGTACTTGTTTTTGAGTTTAACTTTAAAGTTTTAAGTTATATTAATTAATTGCTTGATAATTAATGACATCATGATTGTATATAAAGGGATGGGCTTTGGAAATGTAATTTGTCTGAAGAAGTGCAGGCATCGGACTTGCACGAAAGTGCTTACAGTAATAATAAAAGTGTAGAGAGAATTTTGACTACAAGCTGTCTTGTTTGTGTTTATTTTTTTCTGAAATGTAAGTTTATGTGATGAATATTCATGTCGGTGCTATAGCTACCATCATGAATATTTAGTGGGATATTTTTTCCTTGGGGGTATTGGTTGGGGGTGGGCTTTAGTTCAGGCTGGGTAAGTTGTTTTGGTTTTGATAGGGTAGTGTGCTGTTGCTACAGCAGTAGTGATTGGTTTTGTAGTTCCATTTACTGTAACTTGAGCACTTTATTTTAAGTTTTGTTAGGTATGTAGTGAGAGCATGTAATGTTGCAGGATAATATTTCTAGGACTTGTGTTTGCTGTGTTCTAGGCTGGCGGTGGTGGTGCAGCGGTTAGCATTGTCACCTTACAGCAAGAGGCTTTCTGGTTTGATTCTCGGCTGGAGCACCTTCTGTGTGGAGTCTGCATGTCCTCCCCATGGTTGAACGAATTAAAAGACATGCAGATAGGTGCAAGCATGTGTGGATGAAGGTTGGGCACCAGGCTGGCAAGTCGACACTGTAAAAATTCACTGCCAATTATTAGCGGACCGGAGTTCCGCTGTGGCGACCACTAACCAGGAAAATCCGAAAGACGGTTTTATTGAGGGTTGGTCAGTGTTTTACAGTTTTGGTGATGTGGGAGTGGGGTTTGTGACTTGTTAGGATTTTTAGATTTCAGTTTTGTCGTCTCAGTTTTTTTGACTTTCGGTTTTGTGGTATTTTGGGTTTGTGAGTAGACCCATACATAATAAATATGTCGGCTGAACTACGTCTAAATGCATAAATATGTTACTCTTTTCTGTGTGGTCAAATTAAAGTGTTTCAGCTCCTTTTAAAAAAAAGTTAATGTATGGATCAGTTGAGTATCTTCTGCATAATGCATACACACCCAGATGCCAACAGCAAAATAAGCAAAATAGCCATTTGTTTGATTTCAGTTTATAGCCGTTAAGGCACATTTGCATGAGAGTATCCCTCTGCTCCTTAGCTCCTTATCTACGTTATTAAAGACGGCCTCATTTCCCAGGTTAAACTTCTCTTCATTTTCTCTTACACTTAATTACTTTAATGCATTTAATTATTACCTGATATGGTGTTTACTGCCTATAGCAACCGAGTACTGAATGATGTAACACTGTGAATGTTTTAGTACTGTCATCAGGGACCCAATGGAAACTTGGTGGTGCATCTCAAAAATGTCAACAAGGGGAGCAAGCTGTTCATTTTATACAATGGCAAGGCTATTTACTTACTGTATTATATCGCTGGAGTTATTTATGTTTTGCTTCTTTGGCATTCTATGTGCGCAAACAAAAATGATATAAACTGCTTTTATAACATCTGAAAACAACCAAGCTCTGACAGAGCTTTCCTGGTTTATATATGTTTCAGTGGTATTAAAACACAGTGTTTGTATATCTGCACTATTTTTTTCATATACTACATCTACAAATACTTTGTAGAGCAGGCTGTTGACTACAGCTACTTTACAGAGCAGCCTACATCCTGGCTGAGATGCTATCAGTATGAAAACAAGGACTCATTAAGCAAGTAAAGTCTTCACAGCCAATTTTTGTACTGTTAAAAGATATATTTGGCAGATCTGCCAAGAAATTCTGTTGTTTAAAACATGGGCAGAAATTTAAACCTACTGAGGATTAATTAATTAGCACACATGTACATGTGTTTGCCTACATGCAAACAACACACACACAAAGACACACACCAAAGAAAGACAAAAGAGACTGTGATTTAATATTAGAGCAGAGGTTTGTCACAGATGTTTGGCATGCCCCCTTTAGTAAAATACAGGCTCTGCTACAATGGCTTCCAGGTTTACTTGTCAATACGAGATGTAAATATGCAGCTGTTTTGCCTAGACGGTAAAGATTCACACTTGGAGACCTGCCAGTTCGGCTTTAACTGTATGATACAACAAATTGCACTGTATGATTATGTCATGACAATAAAAAAATATTAAGAAATGGCCTTGTACGACATGAAAAACAGTTCCTTACTCTTAGAGTGTGGTCCCATGATCCTGAGCAGAATGCTGTCCCATCAGGAGAAACTCGTAATGTGCTAACTCTGTTCTCATGGCCAAAGAGAATGGAAACCCTGGTTCCTTTCAGTACATCCCACACATTGATGGTGTAGTCATTGTATCCAGCAAACAGCAGTCGACCTAGAAAAAAAAAGATGAGATCTTTTAGTTTTCTGCATGAATTTTTTGTAACAAAGTATCACAGTTATAGAATTACTGCAGTTGGTGGAGTAGCGCAGCAACAGGCAGCCCCATCATCTGTGCTGTAGTCAGTAAGCTCCAACAGTTATGTAGTCTAGCAGTAAGGACACAGCATTAAGGCTAATAATTATTAACAAACTGCTTTCTGTCGTCCATGGTTTGATTCCATCAGCCTTTATTTGCCTCCTGTGCACATTGAACAGGGGAAGTTGGCAGACTGGGCCAAGCTCCTCAATAGTGTCCTGGAACCACATGCCAAGCAGCCATCTATGAACCTATAATGCAACCCCTGTGATGTCAGCACAGTAAACACATGAGATGAACAAACAAGTATACTAATGAGATTTCGTTCTGGTGAGTTAAGTGTTTCATTTTAATTGAAGAAGCAACATGTAATGCAAAGGCTTTACTTGTAAATTCATAATACTTTGAGACCTGGTGAATGAATTTAGCTTAATCTGTTATTTTACTATATGCTGTTAATATTCCCTTACAATCCAATGGAACTCATCCGACTGGATCTTTGCCTGAAAGTGTCTTGCACAACTATTTTTACACAATACAAAGATTACATAGGATGCTCCATATTGTACGCAAAACATACTGGAGATGTAATGCAGGCCAAGCTGACACCTGAGAAGACATCTTTTGAAAGTGTGGTGTATTAGATAATTTAAAAAGGGACATGCAAAGGGCAACCCATAAATTAACACTGCACTTGGTTTTATCTCATAAAGGAAGTGTTCTTGTGGAGCTGGGATTCTGACCTGGAGTCTGGAATAGCAATGGATCGCAAAGGGACTTCTAGCACTTATGCTAGTAGGCAAAAAGGATATTACTCAAAAGTGTGAGAAAGCAGCTAGGCCAGATTGGAAAGTTGTTTTAGAGATAATAAGAGAAATAGAGACAATGGAAGTAAGACCATGGATTAGAAAATCGCTATATAAATGATTTTGAAATGGCAGCTATGGCATGCTGCTGGTGGGATGGCTCTATTGATAGGATGAATTATATAATACACTCGGTTTAAAGATCCTACCTAGAAATTAATAACAGGACAGTATAGAATCTGCAAGATGAAAAATAGAGGACGTAAGGCTAGATGACCATTATTGTGATACTGTAGGTACCACCTAATAGTAGGGATGCCCAAATGAAGCTATATATATAGTTTTTTAACATAGGGGTGGGATGGAGGGGGTCTTTAAAAAGGTAGGATATCCATTTATTTGTTATTTGTTCTAGACAATATTTATGTTTAAGTGTAATCCTATGGTTTTCTACTGTTGTTGTAGAGTCAGTATACTGTTTGCTTTTACGGTGGATTAATATAGTTAATGTTGGTATGAAGGATATGTGAATGGAAGCATTAGACTGGAACTGAATTTATAAAGTTTGTTTAAAGTAAGCTCAAATAATATTTATTAATCAGAATCATCACAGTCACTGGCATGGAAATCTGATGCACCATGCATGAGGATTGCACAATCTTCAATTGTTTGGTTGTTTCAATAAAACATGATTTACTGTTAAAAAAATAACACATCAGCAGTAATTTTTATTTTTATTTGTTTACCAGGGAAGTCGGACTAAGCATTAAAGAACCCCTTTTCAGCATAGGCATGGGAAGAAAGTCTCCAAATAATAAAAAAGTAACAGTATAAACACTAAGCAAAGGTATTGGCCGACAGTATTATAAAATTAAGAATTAGGTACTAATTATAACAGCAAATATAACACTGTGCATCAGATAAATGAAGACAGGATCAGTTTCAGCAAGTTAACAAATTGTACGACTCAGCAATATACAGTTCCATCCTTGCCTCCTATTAGTATCCCTGAATTCTGGGAATATCTGATACGAGGACAGCCAATATTTCCATGAGTTTTACTAATACCTGAGTATACAAACAGTATGCTTTTTCATCATGATCCAATGTAACAAAAAAAAGTAGTCAAACTGCTACACAGGTATAAAACCACAGTGTTGGTGCAAGACACAACCTCCAGTGCAAATCCCAGACCCCTATATTTCTAAATATACTGACTCCAGGGTTACAAAACAGTGGAAAAAAGAACATATTTCATCAAACTCACTATCAACTGATATTGGTACAAAACATAGTGATCACTCTCTCCTTCTAATTCACAATAAAAAAAGAAATATGTCCACAATCGTGTCCTCTTCTTAAACATCATTTACCTTATAAAATGATACTCAGACAAGCTCCTCGTGGTTCTGCAGAGTGGTCCTAGCTACAGAGAACTCAGAAAAGCGATTACTTTCTGGATTTAAGTATCTTTGCTGTTTTTTTACTTGAAATACCTTCTCTAGCTTACCCTAAACAAGCTTAAACTGTTTTTTAGCTGTTTGCTGCATTATTTAATATCTGCACTTAAAAGTTACATTTTAGTCGAATTTGATCAAAAGTTTGTTGTTTGTTTGTTTAATTTAACTGTTGAGGCTGCCCACTAAAGTGTGCTAGCCTGTGTAACTGATTTATTACTGTTTCTGCATTTTCTGTATGTTTCTATCTAAAAACAAAAAAAAAAAAATAATCCTTGTTTTCCCGCCTCTCCTCGACTAGTTTAGACCAGTTTACAGGCTTTGCTGTATTCTGGGCTGTGGTGTAGTTCCTGTGTAGTCCATTACCTTACTTGGATAGAAGGAAGTTTCTTTGCTCACCAGTGGGAGTGGGGAGCCTTGAGCAGCCTACCTGTTCCTGTAGGAAGTGACCTCAGCACAAGAGCTGTAGTAATTGGTTGTTTTGGACCATTTCTAGCTCTTTTGAAGTTCCCTGTTTAAAATCCGCCTCTGGGCTTTTTTTCTGGCTATACTACTCAGACAAGCTCCTCGTGATCCTGCAGAGTGGTCCTAGCTACAGAGAACTCAGAAAAGCGACTACTTTCTGGATTTAAGTATCTTTGCTGTTTTTTACTTGAAATACCTTCTCTAGCTTACCCTAAACAAGCTTAAACTGTTTTTTAGCTGTTTGCTGCATTATTTAATATCTGCACTTAAAAGTTACATTTTAGTCGAATTTGATCAAAAGTTTGTTGTTTGTTTAATTTAACTGTTGAGGCTGCCCACCAAAGTGTGCTAGCCTGTGTAACTGATTTATTACTTTCTGCATTTTCTGTGTGTTTCTATCTAAAAACAAAAAAAAAACAAAAAAAACAAAAAAAATAATCCTTGTTTTCCCGCCTCTCCTCGACTAGTTTAGACCAGATTACAGGCTTTTCTGTATTCTGGGCTGTGGTGTAGTTCCTGTGTTGTCCATTACCTTACTTGGATAGAAGGAAGTTTCTTTGCTCACCAGTGGGAGTGGGGAGCCTTGAGCAGCCTACCTGTCCCTGTAGGAAGTGACCTCAGCACAAGAGCTGTAGTAATTGGTTGTTTTGGACCATTTCTAGCTCTTTTGAAGTTCCCTGTTTAAAATCCGCCTCTGGGCGTTTTTTTCTGGCTATAATACTCAGACAAGCTCCTCGTGGTCCTGCAGAGTGGTCCTAGCTACAGAGAACTCAGAAAAGCGACTACTTTCTGGATTTAAGTATCTTTGCTGTTTTTTTTACTTGAAATACCTTCTCTAGCTTACCCTAAACAAGCTTAAACTGTTTTTTAGCTGTTTGCTGCATTATTTAATATCTGCACTTAAAAGTTACATTTTAGTCGAATTTGATCGAAAGTTTGTTGTTTGTTTGTTTAATTTAACTGTTGAGGCTGCCCACTAAAGTGTGCTAGCCTGTGTAACTGATTTATTACTGTTTCTGCATTTTCTGTGTGTTTCTATCTAAAAACAAAAAAAACAAAAAAAAATCCTTGTTTACCCGCCTCTCCTCGACTAGTTTAGACCAGTTTACAGTCTTTGCTGTATTCTGGGCTGTGGTGTAGTTCCTGTGTTGTCCATTACCTTACTTGGATAGAAGGAAGTTTCTTTGCTCACCAGTGGGAGTGGGGAGCCTTGAGCAGCCTACCTGTCCCTGTAGGAAGTGACCTCAGCACAAGAGCTGTAGTAATTGTTTGTTTTGGACCATTTCTAGCTCTTTTGAAGTTCCCTGTTTAAAATCCGCATTTGCATGGCTTTGCGCATTTGTGCGCATAGCGCAGCACCGGTTAAACAGGGTTAAACTTCTTCTGGCTCTGCCAAGTCTGCTCTTCAAATTTTCCCTTAAGGAAGCTCTACTCTTACTATAATCAGACTACTCGCTATATTATAAGCCTAGCACTTGTTCTCAAAACTTCTCTACTAAGTAAGCACTCTCATACTAAGTAAGCACTACATCCACCTACCACCCCTGTGAATATCCACTTCCCTTAAAGGTACAGCACTCCTTTATACTGTTCTAGCATGTCGAGTGGTAGAGTACTGGCGTCCTCTCCAGTTCAGCTGGTTAATCTGGGTATCTTGAGACAATGCTACAATTGTCTCATGTACACAGACAACCCTCTCCTCCTCCCAAAAAACACAAATACATGTGAGAGATGCAACTATATAGCCAAACTGGAGGCTGAACTCTCTCAACTCAGGGCTGGCATGACCAGACAGGAGGAGATGGTAACCACACACACAGCAAATCCAGTCCCACATAGACCTACCGCAACTGCAAACCAAACACATAAAAACACAAAGACATACTTGGAGGCTCTAATAAAAAACTTACCAAAACAAAAGAGGCTCCCAAAGCAGACATCCAAAAATCCACCACCTCAAAACAAAACACATGCAACACATAACTTCAATAAATCAGTGTGTCAATCAATCACAGCCCTTAAGGCCAAACACCATGCCTGATACACTAGTAATAGGTGACTCTATAGTCAGACACACTGATGTCCCGCTTACCAGGCTGAACAAGGAGAGGGTGACTGTGAGCTGCCAATCGGGAGCTAGGATCCGCCACATAACACATGCACTCAGGTCACTCCAAAGCAAGTACAAATATGACTCTGTCATTGTCCATGCTGGCATGAATGACCTGAGATGTACCTCCCTGGACTACATGAAAAGAGACATAGAGGAGCTCTCTGATTATGTAGCCCAGGCTGGTATGACCCTGACCCTGAGCAGCATCTTGCCCTCACCAAGAATGATGCAACAATACAAAGACAAGATGATCATCTTTAATAATTGGCTCAAGTACTGGTGTCATTCTAAGGGGATCCAATGCCTGTCTGCCTTGGATTACATGTTGGACAAGCCACGCTGCTTCGCAAGGGATGGCTTGCACCTGTCACCACTGGGCTTCCGGATATTGGCTAAGGTTTTTGCCACCCCCATAGTGCCTTTTTTAGGCAAGGCTCAAAAGACAAGCCCACCTCCTTAGATAACAAAAATGGAAAAAAACTAAGGGTAATGCTGCTCAACGCCAGAAGTCTAAATCTCAAGATGCAGGCACTCGATGCACTCCTCAGTATGGAGAACATCGACGTCTGTGTAGTAATTGAAACCTGGTTCAAGGCTCCTGAGAGCACCCCAGCACTACCAGGCTATACCTCGTATCATGCTTTTCGGCCCCAAAACCCGGGCCGAGCCACAAAGGGAGGGGGAGTGTCCATATTCATCAAGGACACCCACACCACCAGGTTAGTAGCAACACATGAAGCATCGGAGACCATACAGGTGCAACTAACCATAGGCAAAACTGCTATACAACTGGTAGCATGTTACAGACCACCCTCCCAATCTCAGGAAACCCACTCAGCCTTCCTGAAGACATTGGAGGATATGAATGTATCACAAAATACCATCATATTGGGAGACTTCAACTACCCTAACATAGATTGGGTACATTATTCTAGCCCTAACACCCTAGCCCAAAGGTTCCTGGAATTCATAAATTCAAATGCACTGGAACAACTAGTCACCTCTCCCACTAGGGGAGATAATATACTAGACCTGATCATCACAAACATGGGGACAAAATGCTCCACACTGGAGGTATACCCCTCACTAGTGAGATCTGACCACAAACTAATCACCCTGGATATACATATCCCACCTCCACCCCCAGCACAAAAGACCACAGTGAAAAACTTCTCAAAAGCAGACTTTCACTCTTCTTAAGACTGAGGTGGTATCCTTTAAGCCCACTGGGCCAATGGATACCACATCCCACAATGCTGAATCCTTCACAAATGCCTTCTATGGACATCTCCAAGAATGCATGGATCATGCAATCCCAAAGAAATCCAAGTCCCTCTCCACCAAAGGCAAGCGTCCTGTCTGGTGGACCTCAGCCATAAACAAATTGTATAACAAAAGAAGGAAGCTACTGCACGACAGAGCAAAATCCCATAAAGGGAAGACATCTCTGACCAACACTAGCAGAAAACTACGTTCTCTCATAAAAACATCCAAGGCCAACTTTGAGAGAAAAATCGCTAAGGACACTAAAGATAACCACAAAGCCTTCTTCAGCTATGTTAGAAACCTGGGTGGAAACCCTCAGATATGCTCAGAGTTAGTTCACAACAACAAAAAATACACTGAACCCACAGATATTGCCAACATTCTGGCTGACAGGTTCAGTGCAAATGTCTCCCCTCCCTCACCCCCAAAAGAAGAAATACTTATCCCAGCTGAATGTAATCTACCTGTCATCTCAGATGTCCAGGTGAGAGCCGCCCTCAGCAAAGCTAAAAACACAGCATCAATGGGACCTGACGGTATCCTAGGTTGCGTGCTACGTGAACTCCAAGAGGAGCTAAACCCGCACATAAAAATGCTATTTAACCTTAGCCTTATTACAGGATATGTACCTGAACACTGGCATACAGCAACAGTGGTCCCACTCCACAAAGGGGTACCTCTACAGACCCTGGGAACTACCGCCCATAAGCTTAACCAGCCTGGTCTGCAAAGCTATGGAAAGAATCATTATGGAACTCATAAACAGAGACATTGGGGACCTACAGACACTTGACCCCATCCAGTTCGGCTTTGTAAAGGGCAGATCCTGCCTTTTGAACCTGGTTAACTTTTTCAAAACAGTCACTAAAGCCATTGATGAGGGCAAAGCAGTCCATACAGCCTACCTGGACTTGGCTAAGGCCTTTGACACAGTACCCCACTCAGGCATCATAGATAAGCTCAACAGCTTAAATGTAAACCCTTATGTCACTAGACGGGTTGCAAACTAGCTAAAGGACAGAACCCATAAAGTTAAAATCGCTGGAGCAACGTCAGACTCAAAGCCAGTCACAAGTGGTGTCACACAGGGATCTGTCCTGGGACCCCTCTTGTTCGGCATTTATTTCTCAGATGTTAAAGCAAACATGGGAGGGTTGTGGCTGACAAAGTTCACAGATGACTGCAAACTAGGCACCATAGTCGATACACCAGCGGACACATACATCCTACAAAAAGGCCTCACAGAAACGGACAACTGGTGCCGGAGTCATGGCCTTAAACTAAATGCCAAAAAATGTATAGTCATCCCCTTTGGGAAAAACAAAGTACCCACAAATTATCACATAGACAGCAACTCACTGAGTATGGAAAAAGTAATCAGAGACCTAGGGACCCAAGTCGACAGCGACCTCTCATTTGACACCCACGTTGCCAAAGTGGTTAGAAAAACATTCTACCTTGCACACCTTATCATGAAGGGATTCACATCCAGATCCAAGGATGTCATTGTACCCTATACTCCTCCCTCATCAGACCCATGATTGAGTACAATGCCCCATTTGGTATGTACCTCACCCAGCACTTGCAACAGCTGGAGAGACCACAAAAGTACCTCACCAAGAGGATCAAGGGTCTCCAACATATGTCTTATTCTGCCAGACTAAAGAAACTCCAGCTCTGTTCAGTAGCATATCGCCTGCTCAGAGGTGATCTCTGCCTGACGTACAAGGCCATGTCCAATCAGGAACTGATGGACATGCTCCACCTCAAAAAATCCAAATCCATCAGAACCACGAGAGCTAAAGACTTAAACCTCGGCACAAGTATGAATAGGACATGCTGGAGGGATAGATTCATAACCCAGAGGCTTCCCATGCTCTGGAACAAGATCCCAGTTCATGTTAGGCAGAGCCCCTCACTGACTCTCTTCAAGAGAAATCTTGATGAGTGGATGGGAGATCGTAAGTTTACCCCAGGGGTCACATCTGTGTCACTACTAGACAGGGGCACAGTAAACTAATTCTATTATATAAGGGGGCCTTCACTGTGTCACTACTAGACAGAGTCACAGTAAACTAATTCTGTTATATAAGGGGACCTTCACTGTGTCACTACTAGACAGAGGCACAGTATTCTAAATCTATTCTGTGCATTTTGTACTATTTTATGGGGTGGCGAAAGCCACATCAATATGGCTAGGCTTACAAATGCCCCAGGGCAGATAGCCTAGTACTAAACTATGAAACTATGAAACTATGAAACAATAACACTCCCAAGTTCCAATGAATCAATGCTGTGATACTATTTCTATGAAAAAATGAGCCATGATAAAACATGATTTAATGTACCAAATGACTCCCTCTATATATGGAGTTGCTTTCTTGCTGTGCTGAAAATTGTGTGGACTATATATTGAAGTTGGGTTTCATTGTATCTTTGATTGTTGATCTTCATACAGTGAAATGCCACTGAACAAAACTCTGGAAAGAAGTTTAACATGGGTCCTACAGTGGGAAATGTCCTCTCTCCAGAAATCCAGGCCTTAAGGAAACACAGCTCGACAATGCATGAAACAAGCCATATATTTTTATATCTGACTAGCTATACATGTACAAATATTTATTTATTTGACATCTGTTAACCAGGTTAGTCCGAATGGGATGCAGAGCCCTTTTTCAGCAGAGACCCAAAGAGAAAAGCTCCACAGATAAAAAATACAAAAATAAAACATACAATATTAACATACAAGTGCATATACACAGGAGAAACAGAATACAACTTATAACTGAACATGTTAGAATACAACAGTGATACTGAGGATTTAAACAGCCATGGTACGTATTAAGTATATAAAATATATTATAAAAAGTTAGGTTCTATCTAACAATCACCATTAGAGAGAAATTCAAGGTTGGTAGAATATCATAAGGACCTTAAATGAGTAGTTGTGGTAAAGTGTGAGAGCTGACAACGAGTAGTTTAGGTGGGACTGGGAAAAGGACAGGTCCAGGAATTAGTAAATAAGTCCTTTAGAAGTTTTTTGAAGTTGAGGAAGTTGCTGTTTGTTCGTAGAGAAAGGGGAACTCTGTTCCAGGCATCGGAGAAGGAGTGGCTGTATAAAAGTTTGCCAATATTTTTATTGGGTTTGTAGATGCTTAAGAATTGTAGGTCTGTGGTGCATAGGGCTGCACTTAGGAGAGTAGCGAGTGATGAGGTCCATGAGGGCAGGACAGTGAGAGGATTGATTTAAGATAGCGTGTGTGAGGTGGAGTTGGGGAAGAAGGAGTTGGTTATGGAGCTCAAGCCATTGTAGGTTTTTTAAAGCTATGCAATGGTGAGAGCGATATGGAAGGCTGGCAGTGAATCTGGCTATTTTGTTGTAGGTGGTTTCAAGTTTAGATAACAGATTTGATTGAATATTGGGGAGAATAGGGGTTGCACTGAATAAGGCTGGGAGAAAGAAAAGTCTGTGCTAGAGAATGTTTGGCGTTAATAGTGAGGTATCTTTTTATGTCTGTATAAGAGACCAAGTTTCTGGTGGGTCTTTTCAATGGTTTGCTGAATATGTATGACAAACTTTAGTTGGTCATCTATGATTACACTCAGATAATTAGTATGTGGTTCAACAGAGATAAGTGAATTAAGAGAAGATACTGTGAAATTATTTTTATGTTGCTGTAGCGATTTGGGGAGGAAGAGTAGAAGTTTTGTTTTTTTTAGGATTCAGAAGTGGTTGATTACTGGTCAGCCATTTTTCGACTGAAAGGAGTGAACTTTGAGTAAGAGCAAGGAGGTGGGAAGGTTATCAGAGCACGGGAAAATTGTGGAGTCATCTGCGTATTGTATTAGTGAGGAGTTTGGACAGGAAGTGTGGAGGTTATTTGTAAAGATATTCAAAAGGAGAAGACCAAGGATTGACCCTTGGGGGACACCTGTTTTGATTGGGAGGAAGGGGAAGGAGGCAGAAAGCCATGTGACAGATTGGAATCTGCTGAAGAGGTAACTGGAGAACCATAGTATACTAGAAGAGGAGAGGTTAAGGGAAGAAAGTTTTGAGAAGAGTAGGGTATGGAAAATGGTGTCAAAGGCTTTAGATAGGTCAAGGAAGAGGCATGAGACTAGTTTGCTAGTGTCTCGTGCTTTGGCACTATTCTCTGTGAATGAAATGAGAGCTGTAGAGGTGCTGTGGTGACTACGGAAACTATGTTGGGTGGGAGTTAACAGGTTGTCTTGTATGATGCTTTTGAGAAGCTGGTTATGAATACATTTTTCTAGAATTTTGGATAAGAAGGATAGTATGGCAATAGGTCTGTAGTCGGTTGGTTCTGCTGAATTCCCACCTTTGTGGAGGGGTATGACATAGGATTCTATCCAGATGTCAGGGACTGTGTTCTCTTGAATTGATCTGTTTACTAATATGGAGACTGGATGTGCAACAGAATTAGCTGCAAGTTTAGGGAACAGAGGAGGTAAGTTGTCAGCAGAGGGGGAGCAGGTTTTCAGTTTGGTAAGAAGAGATTTGATGTATGCAGTAGGGACAGGCTTAAGACAAAACTGGTTGGAATTGGTAGAGGGAAGGGGATCAGAAGGGGAATGGGAGGTGTTGTCAGGTTTAGTTAACTTTTTTACAGAGTCAATGAAGAAGGAATTAAGAAAGGAGGCAGTGTCTGTTGGTAAGCTGTTAGGACAGGGGCTGGGGGTAGAAAGATTGCCTGGATGTAACAGTTTGTTGATACTATTCCAAAACTTTTTCGTGTTGGAGTTGGGGTTATATAGTGTTTTTTGATAATATTGTTTTTGCCCAGATTGACTTGTTTCTTGGTTAGGTTCCTAAGTTCTCTACATGTTTGGAGCTGGCGATGGGAGGTCGCCCCTCAGGTGCTGTCTCATTTAAGCATTACTTTATGGGTGGATTCAGTTAACCATGGAGCAATGTTTGTTTTGTTCCTATTTTTCTACTGGGGCAAAGGAGTTAAGGATATTCAGTAAGGTGGTGTTAACTTTCGAGACAGCTTCAATGAGAAAGAGGGCCTAGAGAAAGGACTAGTTAATAGAGGAGAGAAGATTATTGAAGGCATATGGGCAGAAACTAGGGAGATTATGGCTGTCTTTGTATTGGTGGGGTTTTAGCAAATGAGAGGGGTGTTGTAACATGTGAGTAGAAAGAGGGTCAGATAGAGTGGTCCTTAGCCTACTTTACCTCCAACTATACTCACTCCATCTTTGCTCTAAATCTGCTGACCCATAACAGCTTGCACTCAATTTTATTTTTTGTGCACACTTTGTAATTAATATTTACAACTTAAAAATAGTCTTTGTAATCAATTTTCTGTTTACGTTTATATACTGTGTATACATGTGTACTAATGTTTGTATTCTATACTGTCTACTGTATTATATTTATAATTAATGTAAGCTTTGTTACTGCTTGTGGAGCTTTTCTCCCTGTGCCTCCGCTGAAAATGGGCTCATGGCCTAGTCGGACATAACTCGGTTAACAAATGTAATAAAATAAAATAAGAATTGTGATACACATTTGCATTATAACATATATTATCATTTTAAAGTTTGCACTTATATATATATATATATATATATATATATATATATATATATATATAGGTTTACTATTATAATGCCAACCATGAGTCTTACCAATGGCTGAAAATGATAATATCGAAACTTGGACCTGTACATGCAAAATATTGACACTGGGAAGTCCGACTGCAAGTGCTAATTTGTAGTTTAGATGTCGACATAGTTCCTCCTGACAAATTTAATTGTGCTACATTTAGTAACATTAAAAGTCATGTTACTGATACGGTACCACCTTGGACAGCTTATACTGAAGTAGGTATGTGGACCAGTTTGCATGCATTGCATATCTGGTAATCCATAGGCCACTTACCACTTTGATATTCAAGGAGAAAAGTAAAAAAGAAGCGGCTACTGCAGAGAACACTGTGGGTCACCAGTGGTAATGCTCACTGTGGTACATAGGTAACTTCCACCTTGACTTACTATTTCCTGTTGATTACCCAGTGCTTTAACAACTACATTTTTATTTATATATATTTCTTTAAATATTAAAATTTAATGCTTTTATCGTTTAGATCTGATTACCATTACTGTTGCATGGCTGACATACAGTTTATTCTGTATCAATCTTGTTTGAAATTGCCAGTATATACGAATTCCTGCGTATGTGAGTAGGAAACTACATGAAGGTCACACTGTTTGATATGGATACTGTCGTATACTTTGGCAGCACCACTTGTACAAATTTGTTTGCACTGCTATGTTTCTAGTGAACTTTAGTTGTGTATTTCACTATATGCGTATTTGCATGGGTTAACTGTTTCACGGGATACTACTTTGTATCAGAGCACTCCACTGGTTGTCAGATTAGGAAGCATCATGTTGAGTTCGCACATTGACAGCCCAATTCGGCATTCTGAGCATTGGTAACCTCCATTTTCTCACTAATTACATAACATTCTGGTATATCGCCCATGTGATAGTCATAATTATGATAGTAAACATGTGTGTGTGTGTGTGTGTGTGTGTGTGTGTGTGTGTGTGTGTGTGTGTGTGTGTGTGTGTGTGTGTGGGTGTGTGTATTTGTGTATACCTCTACATCTGTCTATCTATATATATGTATGGATTCACTTCAGAATCTCGAAATTCCGAAACATCGAATGTCATATGATCGAGACAGTATGACCGATGTTTTGAAATATCGAAATTCTGAAACAAATCAAAAGAAAACACAACTTTTAAATGTTTCTGCAGGGGGGTAAGCCCCCCTGCAACCCTCATGTTGGGGGTTGTGCCCTCTACACCCCCACTACTTAAATATACCAACTGCGAGATCACACTACAGTGAGGAAAAGGGAAATCTCCCATTCCACGCTGTATGCAGATCTCCGTTCAGAATTTTGAAATTTTGATACCTCAATCATATAGTCTCGACCATATGAATTTCGAGATTTCAGGATTTCAAGATTCTGAAGGAAACCCATATATATGCACACATATAAATATATATATATATATATATATATATATATATATATATATATATATATACACATATATATATATATATATATATATATATATATATATGTATATATATATATATATATATATATATATATATATATATATATATACACACATAGGTCCTCTACAGAAGAACGACAGCGCAAAATACCGAAACATCGACAACGGGGAAACGGTATGTCTCCGTAGTGCGGAATGGGAAGATTTCCATTCCTGCACTGTAGTGCAACCTCGGAGTTGGTATATTAAAGTTACGGGGGTGCAGGGGTACGTAGCCCCCCCTGCTAGCACAAAAAAGAAAATTTTATTTTCCTTTTTTGTACAGTACTTACATTGTCGGTGTTTCGGTTGTCGACCATGTGGTGTCGGCTATGTGAGTGTCAGTATTATACATAGATATATATATATATATATATATATATATATATATATATATATATATATATATATATATATACATACATACATAAACATATATAAGTGTGTGTATGTATGTGTATTAACATGTTTATAACACTGACCTCCACGGACCACTTTTAAATTCAGCCTGGGGTTCTAAATTGACAAAGTAACCACAAACATCAATGCAATAATTTGTAATTAAGCTTCAAATATAAGTAAGTAGTAACTATACATATATACATGAGTTAGTGGCTATTCGTCAGACCACTGTCAATGCCCAACATGTCAAAATGCTGAAACTTTACAATGCTGAACTCATAAAACCTATTAATAGCATACATGTAATACATATGCATACTGTGACACAAATTAACCAGTCAACAAACAATATCACTCCCCTGCTAGTGACGGTCCGAAATGAGAGCTACCATGGGTCCTGCAAAAGACAGCAAATCCATCTCTCTATATATGTAGGTTAGAAGATATTTTGATATGTTCACTTTAATATTTCAGCTTGTGGCATTTCAACATTTTAAGTATTATGACTTTCAATATACTGCTTTTTAACAGGTTCATAGGTAAGTACTAGGCTACCTGCCCTTGCTGGCTATTTTAAAAGACAACAATGGGATTCTATTATTAAATGCTCAACTTCTCTGTCTTTTCTCTCCTTATTTATTGTCCTGCTATGAATAAACAAAAATACAGCATTTAAGATATTTTAAATTGACTGTTTCTGTCCTATAGAACAGTACCTTACAGTACTGTGGTGGTTTCACTTTTCAAAAAACTTTTGTCCCACCCTTGCTGCAGTCTCCATTTCACTGATATTATCAAAGCCACTGAATACAGGTAGTTTTCTAGCCATTTCGCTCCCCAATCTGACATCACTGCTACCGTCCCAAAAAAACACCCATGCTGTGATGTCACAGCTCCGTGGTCCTTCTCCTACCCATACAGAAAGTAAAGGCTAGAACAATGAAACAGTACATGAGTCAAGTCTCCTGCTGTGAGCTGCCAATCAGAACAGGTAATAGCTCAAATTACCCTTAGCACTTTGACAGCTAGGGAAATTAGGTGTGAAGGGGGGTGGGAGATGAGTCAAACTAGTACAATCAAGGCTTCACAAAAGACTTCAGTTTAGCCATTCTAAAAAGAAGCAGAAGTAAAAAGTACTTTGAAAGTCTGTTCTGTGGCATTTGCACTGTTTGTGTTTTAAGTAGTCACTGAACGGCATGAAATGTTACTTAAAACTAACTGACTGAAAGACAGCAGTATATGCAAGCAAAATCAATGCAGTGACAGGAGCATTAGAAAGAAATAAGCCTGTGTGATGTAATTTTTTATAGATAAGCACTGTATTGTGGGATACCTAAAGGCAGACTAAACAATCAGAATTACTTTAAGATGCCAGACATATGTGGTCAAACTGAGAAATTACGTATAAAAATATTTAAAACCTGTAAATAGTCCCAGAGTGGTGATAAAATGTATGAAACAGCAAACCATGATGAAAAGAACATGTTTTTTGAGTCTGTGGGTGCAGTTCTTATTTAATCCTGACCAGTTTCTCATTCTGTGCTCAAAATAACCTATGATATTTGGTTATAGATTGGTCTTACCCATCCCATTGTCAATAATTATATATTACCCCTAATAAGAATAACTGGGATCATACCATAGATAATTTGAGGGAACTTATGCATGTGATAAAGCATTAAGGAACTGCCTCTCTCCATTATTAGTACATGGGGGCAGTTTTGCAGTAACATTTCTGTTTCTCATCCATAAATCTAACTTCCACTTGAATACGTAGAAGAATGAACTTTATGTGGATGGGAGACTGTTCCACAGCAACAAGACTAGATATATATAAATGGCTCAAAGTGTCAAAAGTTCAAGCACTTGAAATACCAGCTAAATAGTTTGAAAATTCAGTTTTAGAATGATGGCTAGTAGTTCAATGTGTGAGACCGTGGTGCAGCTGGGAGCAGAAATTGGCCCTTTACCCACTGCAGGGAGTGCAAGGTTTTGCCCCTCTGCTGTATCCTTTTTTTTTTTTTTTGAGAATTTGTGTTCGATGTGTAAGTGCTCAATTTTTTTTTACAGTTCAAAAACTTGACACATATATATATATATATATATATATATATATATATATATATATATATATATGGGTCTATATTATAACAGCATACGCTTAAAATAGCGAACGTTGTATAATCGACCCTTAAAAACCAAAATGGCAAAATGCTGAATACATGGAACAGCAATTTTTTTCCCAGGGAAAAAAAAAAATCACTGCTCTGTTAAAAAAAAACAAACAAACACAAACTAAAGTGGGGGCCTTCACTGCCCCCCACACCCCCCTACTTAAATATACCAACTCTGAGATTGCAGCACAGTGGAGGAAATGGCAAAGTCCCAAAAACAGCCCAGTGATTTCCTCTGGGAAAAAAAATCAATGTTCCGTGTGTTCAGGATTCCACAGTTTCAATTTAAAATGGTTGATAAAACAGCATTCGCTATTTTAAGTGTTCGCTGAAATATATATAGTATCTTGCTGTAATTCCAGTACAGACTGCATTTCTGTAAACTGCTGGAAAGCTGACAGATTTGCTTTGAGCTGCAGAATTAGAATCTATTTCAAACTAAGTACACTTTTTGCAACTTAAATTGCACTGTGCTGTATTTATACACTTGCCTATTATTTATAGTGGTGCTGTATTATTTCTGTCTGTTGTTGTCACCACTGTGTTATTTTTCTCAGGGTAGCTCAAACTAGTTTCAGGGAGTGGGTTGTTGAGCCAGCCCACATCCTAGCTGTTAGTCATTGGCTGAGGTGTATCTTGCTGTAATTCCAGTGCATACTGCATTTCTGCACACTACTGGAAAGCTGACAGATTTGCTGTGAGCTGCAGAATTGGAATCTATTTCAAACTGATAAGTACACTTTTTGCAACTTAAATTGCACTGTGCTGTATTTATACACCTGCCTATTATTTATAGTGGTGTTGTATTATTTCTGTCTGTTGTTGTCTCCACTGTGTTTTTTTTTCTCAGGGTAGCTCAAACTAGTTTCAGGGAGGAGGTTGTTGAGCCAGCCCACGTCCTAGCTGTTAGTCATTGCCTGAGGTGTATCTTGCTGTAATTCCAGTACAGACTGCATTTCTGTAAACTGCTGGAAAGCTGATAGATTTGCTTTGAGCTGCAGAATTGGAATCTATTTCAAACTGATAAGTACACCTTTTGCAACTTAAATTGTACTGTGCTGTATTTAAACACTTGCCTATTATTTATAGTGGTGCTGTATTATTTCTGTCTGTTGTTGTCTCCACTGTGGTTTTCCCACCCACCCTCCTTGTTCTTGTGTTGGTGTTAGTCTTGGTGGCTTTGAAACTGCCCAACCCTCTTGTAAGTTTGTATTTGGATGCTCCTTCTGGGCCCATCTCATTTGCTCACTCAATTGAGTGCAGTGAGATCACATTCTGATTTCAGGCACTTCTACTGTGTACAAAGAGAGCATTTGAGAAGCACAACCCCTGTAGACTCTTAATCATGATGTGTTCCCTCCCTCAAAAAAAAAAAATTATATGTATATATATATATATATATATATATATATATATTCAGCTGCTCTTACTGTAACTGTCTTATTTGATGTTCTGTGCTGTTATTTTTCTTCTGCACATATGCTTGTTTAGTAGTAGCTTCTAATTTAATGCCTTCTCCACTTGTTTTTAGTCATTTGTTAATTTAATTACATTTAATTAAACTGTATTTGCAGTAATATTGATACACGTGTGCTAGCCTGCACTGCATTTGAATTGTATTTACTGCTGTTTTAGCTGCTTTTCTGTAAAAAAAAAATCCTAGCTTGTTTCCTGCCTTTCATGTAACTTGTCTAGTCCAGATGCATACTTGCTGTTTCCAGGACTGTTTGTATTCTCCTGAGCCCCCCAAGCCTTTCTGTGTCGGAGGGAAGCCTTGTAGCTTATCAGTGGGAGTGGTAAGCACTAGGTAGCCTATCTACCACAGGAGGAGAGGTTTCTAGCCCAGAAATTATAGTTTATTGGCCGTTTGGGAAGCTCTTCCATCTTGCAACCTTCTGATTCAAAAGCCTGTGTTTGTGCTTGTTTCCTGCCTTTCCTGTTACTAGTCTAGTCTAGGTACAGATTTGCTGTATCCAGGACTCTTTGTAAGTTTCTGAGCCCCCCAAGCCTTTCTGTGTTGGAGGGAAGCCTTCTAGCTTATCAGTGGGAGTGGTAAGCATCATGTAGCCTATCTACCAAGGGAAGAGTGAGTTTTGGCCCATAAATTGCAGTTTATTGGCCGTTTAGGCAGTTTTTCATCTTTTTCAACTTGCTGGCTTAAAAGCCTGCATTTGCGCTTGTTCCCCACCTTTCCTGTAACTAGTGTAATCCAGGTACAGATTTGCTGTATCCAGGACTCTTTGTAAGCTTCTGAACCCCCCCAAGCCTTTCTGTGTTGGAGAGAAGTCATCAAGCTTATCAGTGGGAGTGGTAAGCATTAGGTATCCTATCTACCACAAGAGGAGTGGTTCCTGGCCCAGAAATTGTAGCTACTGGCCGTTTGGGCAGTTTTTCCCCATCTCTTTCAACTTTCTGGTTTAAAAGCCGCACTTGCGCTGTTTCCCACCTTTCCTGTTACTAACCTAGTCCAGATACAGAGTTGCTGTATCCAGGACTGTTGGTAAGCTTCCAAGCCCCGCAAGCCTTTCTGTGTTGGAGGGAAGCCTTCTAGCTTATCAGTGGGAGTGGTAAGCACTAGGTAGCCTATCTACCACAAGAGGAGTGGTTCTGGCCCAGAAATTGTAGTTTATTGGCCGTTTGGGCAGTTTTTTCCATCTCTCTCAACTTTTTGGTTTTAAAGCCTATGTTTGTGCTTGATCCCCACCTTTCCCGTAACTAGTCTAGTCCAGGTACAGATTTCCTGTATCCAGGACTGTTTGTAAGCTTTTAAGCCCCCCAAGCCTTTGTGTTGGAGTGCAGCCTTCTAGCTTATTAGTGGGAGTAGTAAGTACTAGGTAGCCTGTCTACCACAAGAGGAGTGGTTCTTGGCCCAGGAATTGTAGTTTATCGATCATTCGGGAAGTTGTCCATCTCTTTCAACTTTCTGGTTTAAAAAACCAGACCTGCACTTGTTTCCCATCTTTCCTGTAACTAACCTACTGGAAAGCACTAGAAAGCCCTAAACTGATACAAGCCTTCTAGCTTAAAAGAGAGAGACTTTGGAGTGATTGAGTATCAGTTTTCTGTATTTTCTTGCTGTATTTAACTGTTTTCTGCTTAAATGCTGATTTTTCCAGCACTTATCATGATTTAAAAACTTGTTTTTTTCACATATTGTACTTATTTGACTGCCTGCACTTTTAAAAAGTTGTTTTTTGTTTAAATCATTTGTTTAACTGTTGTAGGCTACACACTAAAGTGCAATAGCCTTTTCTGATCACTTTTAGTTGTTTAAAGCTGTTTTAAGAGTACTTTTTACTGTTTTTGCCTTTTCTTTTAAAAAAAAAAAGCATTGCTTGTTTCCCACCTTTCTAAGCCAGTATAGTCCAGTTTTCAGTCTTGTGCTGAATTCAGGGCTGTGTTATAAGTTTCTGAGTTGCCCATACCTTACTTGGATAGAGGGAAGTCTCTCTGTTCACCTATGAGAGAGGGGAACTTTGAGCAGCCATTTGTCCCTGGAGGAGTGGTTCCAGCCTAGAAGTTAGTAGTTTAAAAAATTCGTTTGCACGGTTTTGTGCGCTGGACAGCACTGGTTAGTGAGGGTTAAATTATTCCCGGCTCCACTAAGTCTCCTCTTCAGTTTTTCACTTGAAACTAGTCTAACTCTCAACCTAAGCACTCAAAAAGCATCCTACAGTCCAGCACTTGCTCAGACCTAATAGCAAGCACTAATATACCCCGACACTTGACTGCCCTCACCAACCAAGTGACTAAGCAGCTCACCCTACTATTCAGGCATGACCAAAGGGCAACTTCAGGTGTACTCTCCAGTCCAGCTGGTGAATCTGGGTATCCTGAGGCAATGTTACAACTGCCTCATGTACACAGACAGCCCTCTCCTCCTACCACAAAACACTAACATATGCGAGAGATGCAATTATACAGCCAAACTGGAAGCTAAGGTCTCTCCACCCAAGGCTGGAACAGACAGTCATGAGGAGAAGGTTAACACTTGCACCACACCTCCAGCCTCAAGCAGACCTACTAAACCCGCACTGGCAAAAAATACACATAAATACATGAAATCATACTCGGAGGCTCTAAATAAATACCTGCAAAAGCATCAGAGAGCTCCAAAGCAGACACCCACAAAACCTGCACCTCCCGTCACAAACCAGACAACACATAAAACACAAAATCAATGTGCTGCACAATCACAGCCCTTAAGGTGAAGTAACATACCTAACACACTAGTAATAGGTGACTCAATAGTCGGGCACACTGATACCCCACTCACTAGGCTGGACAAGGAGAAGGTTACTGTTAGCTGCCTATCGGGAGCCAGAATTCGCCACATAACACAAGCACTCAGGTCACTCCAGAACAAGTACAAATATGACTCTGTCATTGTTCATGTTGGTGTGAATGACCTGAAATGTACCTCCCTGGACTACATGAAAAGAGACATGGAAGATCTCTCTGATCATGTAGCCCAGGCAGGTATGACCCTGACCCTGAGTAGCATTCTGCCCTCACCAAGAATGATACCTCAATATAAAGAAAAAAATGATCAATTTCAACAATTGGCTAAGCTTCTGGTGTCATTCAAATGGGATCCAGTGTCTGTCAGCCTGGGATGACATGCTCGACAAGCCGCGTTGCTTCGCCCAAGGCGGCTTGCACCTGTCACCCCTTGGCTTTTAAATACTGGCCAAGGCTCTTGCTGCCCCCATAGTGCCTTTTTTAGGCGAGGCTCAAAATTCAAACCCACCACCGTAAACAGCACAAGTAAAAAAATGAGGGTTATGCTACTCAACGCCAGGAGTTTAAATCTCAAAATGCATGCGCTCAAAGCACTCCTAAGTATGGAAAACGTCGACATCTGTGCAGTAACTGAAACCTGGTTCAAGGCTCCAGAGAGTACTCCAGCACTACTGGGCTACAACTCATACCACATATTTCAGCCACAGAACACAGACCAAAACACAAAAGGAGGGGGTGTATCCATATTCATCAAGGATACTCACACCTCCAGGTTAGTGGCACAACATGATACTTCTGAGATCATCCATGTGCAACTAACATCGGGCAAATCTGCAATGCAAATTGTGGCCTGCTACAGATCACCCTCCATGACCCAGGACTACCAATCCACCTTTCTGGAGACAATGGAAAACATGAAGGTCCTACCGAACACCCTGATATTGGTCAATTTCAATTACCCTACCATTAACTGGGAAAACTACTTGAGTACAAACTCCCAGGCTCAGCACTTCCTGGAATTTATCAACTCAAATGTCCTGGATCAGCTGGTAAACTCCCCTACCAGAGGCCACAACATATTGGACCTGGTCATCGCCAACATGGGCGACAGGTGTTCCATACCGGAGGTCAACCCGTCACTGGTTAGATCAGACCATAAACTAATCACCCTGGATGTCCACACCCCACCACCACCTCCAACCAAGGAAACCATAGTGAAAAACTTTTCTAAAGCAAACTTCACCTTACTTATGGCAGAGGTGGTAAGTTTCACAGCCCCCACGTTAAAGGATAACACTGCCCAAGATGCAGAATCCTTTACAATTGCACTCTATGAGCACCTACAAGGATGCATGGATTGTGCCATCCCTAGCAAGACCAAGACTCACTCCCCTAACAGAAGGAAACCAGTCTGGTGGACCCCTGCCATAAACAGGTTATACAACAGAAGGAGGAAACTAGTTCAGAAAAAAGCAAATCCCAAGAAGGAAAGACATCCCTGATCAGTATCAGTAAGAAACTAAGGTCCCTCATAAAATCATCCAAGGCTAACTTCAAAAGAAAAATAGCCAAGGATTCAAAACATAACCACAAAGCCTTCTTTAGCTATGTCAAGAATCTAAGTGGCAACTCGCAGATATGCTCTGAGCTAGTGCAAAATAGCACAAAATATACTGAACCTACTGATATTGCCAACATCCTTTCAGATAGATTCAGTGCAAACTTCACCTCCCTCTCACCTTCAAAAGGGCCCACAACAATACAGGAAAAGTGTAGTGTCCCGGAAATCACAGAAGCACAGGTGAAAGCAGCCCTTTCAAAAGCCAAAAACACAGCATCAATGGGGCCAGATGGTGTCCCAGGCTGCGTCTTGCATGAACTACAGAACGAACTAATGCCCCACCTAAACATGCTGTTCAACCTCAGCCTCTCCACAGGCTATGTGCCCATAGAATGGCGCACAGCAATGGTTATTCCGCTCCACAAAGGAGGGGCCACAACTGACCCTGGTAACTATCGCCCCATAAGCCTGACTAGCCTGGTCTACAAGGCTATGGAGCGCATCATCATGGAACTCATTAACAAAGACATTGGGAACCTCCAAACACTTGACCCGACCCAGTTGGCTTTGTTAAGGGCAGATCATGCCTATTAAACCTGGTTGACTTCTTCAAAACAGTCACCAAGGTGATAGACGAGGGAAAGGTGGTTCACACAGCATACCATGATCTCAGCAAGGCTTTCAACATCATTCCTCACTTGGGTATTATAGAAAAACTCACTAGCTTGAACATAAACCCCTACGTCACAAGATGGGTTGCTAACTGGCATACTGACAGAACTCACACGGTAAGAATAGTGGGCTCCAGGTCCAACTCTAACCCAGTCACAAGTGATGTCCCGCAAGGCTCGGTTCTGGGACCCCTACTGTTCAGCATATATTTCTCAGAAGTACAGGCAAACACAGGAGGACTATGGCTAACCAAGTTTGCTGATGACTGCAAACTGGGAGCCATAACTGACTCTTCAGCTGACATGCACGTCCTTCAAAAAGGCCTTACTGAGACAGACACCTGGTGTCAAAGTCATGGCCTCAAGCTAAATGCCAAAAATGCATAGTCATCCCATTTGGGAAAAACAAAACACCCACAAATTACCACATAGGCGGCAGCCCACTTAATACAGAAGTGGTAATAAGAGATCTGGGGACCCAGGTAGATAGCAATCTCTCCTTTCACAATCATATTGCCAAAGTAGTTAGGAAATCCTTCTATGTGACCCATCTAATTACTAAGGGTTTCGCATCTAGAAATAAAGAGGTTATAGTGCCCCTCTACTCGTCACTTATCAGACCCATCATAGAGTACAATGCCCCATTTGGGATGTAGCTCACAAGACACTTCCAACAGCTGGAAAGACCACAAAAGCACCTCACCAAGAGGACTACTGGCCTCAAACATATATCCTATGCAGCCCGACTGAAAAAACTCCAGCTGTACTCAGTGGCATATCGCTTTCTCAGACTTGATCTCTGCCTGACTTAAAAAGCCATGTCCAACCCAAAATTGATGGACATGCTCCACCTAAAGAAATCCAAGTCACTGCGAGCCACTCGCTCTAGTGAGCTAAACCTCACCACAACAATAAATAGAACATGCTGAAGGGATAGATTCCTGTCACAGAGACTCCCCATGCTTTGGAGCAAAATTCCTAACTACATTAGGCAGAGCCCCTCACTAACTCTTCATGAGAAGCCTTGACGAGCGGATGGGTAACAGAAAATACACCCCTGGGATCACTTCATTGGCTCTGCTTGATAGAGGCTCAGTTAATTAGTCAATGGGGCGGCGAAAGTTGACACACTCTGGCTAGGCTTAAAAATGCCCTCGGGGAGATAGCCTAGTACCTACCTATGAACCTATATAAATATATATATATATATATATATATATATATATATATATATATATATATATATATACACACACACACACACACACACACACACACACACACACACACACACACACATACACATATATATATATATATATATATATACATACACACACATGTGTGTGTGTGTGTATGTGTATACATATTAACTTCTGATATTTGGCACCAAGGCATCACTAAAATGAACACAAGAACTATCAAGATTTTAAAAGTATTCTCTAAAAGACCAGCCACAATGAAAGGTGAAAAAATATCTAATAATAAGTAATAAAATAGAAAACATGAGAATACTAAATATCCAAGTACAATAAACATCAGAGTTTTATCACAGGACAATTAAAAATAACACAGTTGGACAGATTCAAATAGATGCAGAAAAACAATACTCAACTAATCTCACTGTATTTCCTGACCAGCTGAAGAATAACTGTTCCCTGGCTAACTTAATACAGCAAGGCAAGATAGGATGCTGAGATACTTACTTCCACAAGGCAAGGCAATGACCTTTTAACATACTGAACTGAACTCAGCTAACTGTGATAACTGTCATAGATTTTTATATCAAGTTCCAAAGAAAACAAAACAATACAAGCTGTTGTGTGAGTTCCATCCTCTCAGTGCTGGTTATAGAATGACATCACATTTGATCACTTGACTCTGCTGCAACACACATTCAGAGCCCTGCCAAGATCTGTTGCAGTATTTGAAAATTATAGAACAATTTCAAAAACCTGTACTCTTCCCTTTCAGAATTCTTTGTTTAAACATAAACATTTAATCACTTATAATAACAATGTTGATACATTTTTAACACAAGCATCTGTACAAGTCAGTATGATAGTCAAACAACACAAAAACACTAACAAAACTCCAGCCAACTATACTGGCATATGTTACACATGATCTACCCTATTCTCCCTGGCACAGATGTCAGTACCTCACATCATTTCACCCCCCCCCTCGAAGACTCAGATAGTTTTTTAAGTGACCCTGGAAAAATGTTGCTTGAGAGAAATCGGCCTGTAAGGAAAACACATTAACCTATACCCTATGTTGACAGTCCATCTGTATTGGCACTGCTGTAATCTGAACTGGCTAATACAGGGGGTCCTCCTAAAGCCCCTTTAAGCTTTTGGAATGCCTGCTTGGAGTAGCTTATCTGGCCTGTTTTTCCTTGTCAGGGAGCAGGTATTGTACTATAATTGGGAACAAACTTTCTATAGTACTTCCCTGTCCCCAAGAATGCCCTCACCTGCTTTTTGGAAAAAGAGGCGTGTCATGCCTGAACAGCTTCCAGCTTGGCAGGTTCTGGCCTAATTTTACCAGTCCCCACTCTATGTCCCAAGTAAAAGACCTCTGCCATATCCACCTGACACTTACTGGGCTTAATGGTCAACTCTGCCCTTTGCAGTTTGCCCAGGACCTCCCTGACATGCTGAGGCTTCATTATGTTAACATAGTACTATTTGTGCCACTGCCTCCAGCCTAGCAGATTTACCATGCAATTAACAATACTGACCTTCCATACAACTTTAAAGGGTCCCACCCAAGCTGTCTGTAGCTTATTGTATCTGACAGGAATGAGCACCATAACCTGCTGTCCCACAACATGCTCTTCAGCTTGAGAATTCCTTTCATACCAGACCTTTTTCTGCTGTTGGGCTTCTTACAGGTTCTCCTGGGCCAAGCTCATGAGCTCCCTAAGCCTTGTCCTAAGGTTAAGGACATATACATACATGACAACAGACTCCTTGTGGGATTCACACTCACCCTCCTACTCATCACACATCAGATCTAAAGGCCCCCTCACCCTATGCCCATACAGCAACTCAAAGGGTGAAAATCCTATGAATTCTTAGGGTACCTCATTGCAAGCTAACAATAGAGGGGGCAAATATTTGCTCCACTCTTTCTTAAACTGGTCTGCAAATGCCCATAGCATGGTATTTAGTATACAGTTTAACATCTCAATAAGACCATTAGTCTTCAGATGGTAGGGATTGTTTTTAGGTGCTTCCCCCTATACTGCTTCGCCAGAGAAGCAAGCAGGTCTGACATGAAATTGGCATCTCTGTAAGTCAGTATTTCTCTCAAGAAACCTACCCTGCTGCCTGCTGAAAATCCGTAACAAAGCATTTTCAACCTTCTCTGCCCTGATGAAGGACAGAGCCACTGCCTCAGGGTATCTACAGCATCATCTACTACCACCAATATATACTTCTTCCCTGTGGAACTTGGGGTACTCAGAGGCACCACAGTCTCCACAGTTACCCTCTGAAACAGCTCTTCAATCACAGGCAAAGGCATCAATGGAGCTATGACTTTGTCCCCTGCCTTGCCTACCTTTTGGAACTGCTCACAGGTCCTGCAGTACCCTGTTACATCTTTTGCCATCCCAGGACAATAAAAATTCTGCATAATATGTCTCTTGGTACACTTTATGCCCATATGACCTGCAAAAAGATTGTCATGGGCTATGGCTAGAAGTGCCAGACAGTAGGCTCTGGGAACTACCAACTGCTATATTATCTCACCCTCTAGCTCTCCCTCAGGGGTCCACTCTCTGTACAGTAACCCTTTGTTCCAGTAACTTTTCCTTGAGCATCAAGTGCCTCGTTAGCTACCTCCCTCAAGAATTATAAAGTAGGATCTGAAAGCTGAGCCTATCTCAACTCTGTTGTAACTCTTCCCAGCACCCCTTCCACAGGAAGCCTAATATCTTCTGACAATGGTGCCTCACTATCAGCCTGGGTACTACCACTCACCTCTGTCCTTGTAGTCACCCTATCCACTATAATATCAGTATCTATCAGCAGCTGTGGCTCATTTTCAGGCTCATTGCTACAAGGTAGCTCCATCCCTGAAATACCCATTTCACCAGCCCTAGCTTCAGGTGAGGGGTCTGCCTGGGTCTCTCCCAGCCTACCAGACCCACATGCCTGTCTCCAAGCCTTACTGCATGTAACTGCATGCACGCATGATACTGCATTATTAGAATCATTCCCTATCAAGACATTTGCAGGAATATCCTCAGACACACAACCTGTTTGCTTCCTTCCTTTTCCACCGTCCCAGTCAAGGTGAACCCTGGCCAAAGGTATTTGGAATGGGATCCCTCCTAAAGCTCTGCCTGGTGTGGACTGCCCAAGCAAGTACTGCTGCTCTTTAGCCACTGCAGGCTTCATAATGATCATGTCAGAGGCTGTCTCCCTCTTTGGTTTGTCTTCCATACACTAAGATAGGATACAAACTCCAGTGATAGTTTGGTACCCCTGTTGTTTCCAGAAGCTTACTACTGGCATGCTGTTATTCACACTTGCTGTCTCCCTCAACTTTTGTTCCCCAACTTCCTTCAGTGGGCATTTGTATGCTACATAGCTCCTCTGGTTACATTTAAAACATCTAACCCCTGATCCTGGCCATGCACCTGAACTAGTAGCTTCTCTTGTTACTGGTAGACTCTGTTGGGGTGACTTAGGCTGCCCACCATGGTTTTCCCTTTATCCATGTGCAACACTGGATATCCCCTTCCTGTGCTGTGATGCTCTGCTTGCTAAGTAGAGATCCCCTTTCCTCCCCAGCTGATCCACAGAGTTACACCCCCAGTCTGCCAACCAGATTCTCATGTTCTCAGACAAAATACTAAGGGTTTTCAAAAGTTGTGACCTGACACCCACTCACCCACTTATGAAAATAAATGTTTACTCACCAATATAATATACACTTTCATCTGCCTTGAGTTTATGCTCATGAAACTTTTTTCTGTAAGCTTCAGGTGTTAACTTATAACAGTTCAATAAACTTTTTTTTACTCTATCATAGTTTAAACAATCAGCGCCAGAAAATTGAGAAACAGCAGTTACAGCTTTACCATGTAGTAAGGGGGTCAGGAACTGTACCCAGAGCTCTTGATCAACATTATACTGTTTACATACTCTTTGAAATATATGAATAAAACTATCAAAGCCATCCCTCTCTGTAAATTATGGAAGAAATTTACTGACTTTTACTCTTTCTGGAGTCCAGTTATTCCTTTTCCCATTACTTCCATTACCTCCATTACCCCGATAAAGGGTCAACATTTCCCTCTTGTGGTGTCACTGCTTCTCCTTTACTTCAGCCTTAAAACACTGCAGTTTATCATTTTCTTCTATCTCCAAATGCCACAGTCTCTCATTTTGTTTGATCTCCAAACATCACGGTTTCTCTTTGGTCTCCAAACCCAGCAGTGTCTCACCTGACTCCATCTCCAAATGTTTGGCCTCCAGTTCATGCTGATTCTGCTTCTCCTTTTCTTCAGTCTCCAGTTCAAGTCTCTTTAACTCCAGATGGATTTTTAAGTCCAATGAGTAAATGGTGAACTGTTCTCTTTCTGAAGACTGCACATCCCCAACACCAGACTGGTTGCCCTCCTGGCCACTGGTTTGCTCTGCAGCTGTGATTAAGGTTGAATCATTTCCTCTTTAGTCTGAACAACATGCACCAGTCCTTTGGCTTTGCACACCTTGGCCAACTGTTTCTTTGTCAGCTTACCATAATCCTCTGCTGACATCTTTGCCTGCTTTCCTTGACTAATCTAAACTAACAAAATAAATAAAATTGTTGTGAACATGAAACTCTGACTGTTTACCTTGTGGCTGTTGAGAGTACAGACATTTTCAGTGACAATTACCCACAGGCTATTGAAGTTCAATTAACATCCCACCACTCTGCCACCAATATGTGATGGCCTCTCTTTACCCCAGGCCAGTAATCAAGGAGCCTCAGTCCTCACCACTGACACCAGTGAGAGAGGGTCACTAATAGAAGGAATGGATTTACACAGTATTTTAAATGCAGCTCTCTGCATCAAGCACACTTTCCCCCAAGAGCACACAGGGAACCTGCTCCAGACCTGGAAATGGACTATCTCTCTCCAGATCCCAAACAAGACTCACATTGGAGTAGTGTGTCCCAGTTCCAAGTAGGTGACACACCCACACTTGGGTATTTGATTTTCATACACACAGACTCCTGGGAAAGACTGGTACAGATTTACTAGCTGTACCCCTTCTGCTCAGACTATAAGGTAACCTTGCTGCCACCAGTCAGCTGCTCTCAGACTCTTACAAGGGTATTCAATTATACTGAGTAAAATCAATACTAATATAAATGGTAAGAGTGTAACCAAAGCTGCAAGGGTTTTCGGAGTGGCCAAGGCATCACTAAAATAAACACAAGTACTCTCAATATTTTAAAAGTATTCTCTAAAAGACCAGCCACAATGAAAAGTATAAAATACCTAATAATAAATAATAAAACATAAAACATGAGAATATGAAATATCTAAGTACAATAAACAGCAGAGTTTCAATCACAGGACAAATAAAAATAACACAGTTGGACAGATTTAAACACTTGCAGAAAAAAACAATTCTCAGCTAATCTCATTGTATTTCCTGTCTAAAGAATAACTATTCCCTAGGTAATTTAATTAATACAACAAGGCAAGATAGGATGCTGAGATGCTTACTTCCACAAGGCAAGGTGATGAGCTTTTAACAGTCAGAACTGTGATAACTGTCATAGATTTTTATATCAGATTCCAAAGAAAATAAAACAAAACAAGCTGTTGTGTGAGTTCCATCCTCTCTGCTGGTTACAGAATGACATCACATGTGATCATGTGACTCTGTACAACTCACATTCAAAGCCCTGCCAAGATCTGTTGCAGTATTTGAAAATTATAGAACAATTTCAGAAACCTTTACTCTTTCTTCCCTTCCAGAATGCTTTGTTTAAGCATAAACATTTAATCACTTATAATAAGACTGCTGATACATTTTTAACACAAGCATCTGTATAAGTCAGTGTGATAGTCAAACTACACAAAACTACCCACAAAACTCCAACCAACTATGCTGACATATATTACACATGCACTGCCCTATTCTCCCTAGCGCAGATGGCAATACCTCACATCATCACAAACTGAATGCATTTTATGAGGCAAATTTGCAATAAACCTCAGTTGTTATGCCTTCAGTAATTCTTGTTATATCTTGGCTTGGAAACAATGAGCTTAATATTTCAAAGCATGGGCAGAATACAGCTAAGTGTGGATATAATTCTTCCAGAAAATAATGTTATGTCTGCAGGAGCACACTGCAGTGGAAATCTAGAAAGGGCAATGTTAACAGAAGCCAGAATGCCTAAGACAGACGTATGGAAATGTGATGACGACAAGTTCATACAGCTAAGATTAATCAGAACATGTCTGAAATATGATGCAGAAAAGTGACTTGGCAAATAAGCACAATCTGTCAATGTATTCCATATTTAGAAATGTGTACTATATTTTGACTCTTGTCATTTATTTTCCTTTTTCTTAGTTTACTCCATAACCTAACCAAGCCTTCTGTCTCATCAGAATTTACCAAAATTAACAATATTCCTTACATTATGGCCAACACGGCTCCTTGGCAATAGGACAACTTTGCATCATCACCGATGCCACTATTTCCTGCCAATCAAGCTTTCTTTGTAGCAGGGATTTGTTTTTAAAGGGAGTGACAGCCTCTTGCAGTTCCAAATCACCCCAAATGTACACACTCATACAACACCTTTGATATTTCCAAGAAAATCTTCTGGCATTTCTACTAAAACAACTAACTTTCTATCATTTATATCAAGCTTGAGATATCAGCTTGGTGCATAAAGGTTTGCAATAAATGTATTTTAGAAAGTAGGCACATTTTGTACTGCATAATTATTGCCCATGTTTTTTATAGTATTTAGCAAAATAAGAATCGTAATATTTTCTCTGATTATGTCAAGCCATTTCAGTGTCACTTCTTAGTGTTTAGTCAGTGGACTGTAAACCATATCCCTTAATCTCAGCAATGAGAAGTCACTTGGTAGTCAGACAAAGTAGCAAGCATCTATTCAAGGGCAGCAGGGCATTACATACTACATCCTTTTACTCAGCACTTCAGTACTGTCTGAGCCTCAAGTGATCTTAGACCAGGTCAGTTCTCTCATTACGAGAAGAATTACCTCTGTGTTGACAGGCCATCACAAGGTCACACGAAACATTCACATGGAGACACGCAATTACCCCAGGTCTACTTCAGTAATCACCTGCTTCTGCTGGAAAAATGACTGGTGACTTCAACCCTCTGTGCATGGCTACTTGGGCAATTTTCTTTCACTGACTGAAAAAACTACTTTCTTTTTTAATGTCTTGCCAAGAATGTTGTCAAGTTGCAGTATTTTCAAGTACAGCTCCTGCATCTTTCAACTGGAAAATCTCATTTAAAATGAATACTGAGATTGAGGATAGGCCTTGTGTACTCATTAATTGCAGAAAGCATTTTCTAACATATACACTTTGCCTAAAATAAAAAAACTCCATTAGTAATTTTTTCTGGTATTGCACAATGGCTGATATTTATATGGTCCTCAAAGTTACGCTTAAATCACAAGGTACTAGCTGACAGAGTTACTGAAAACAACAGCAAAGAAATATCTCAAGACAAGCTGTAATGAACAGTGAAGAAATAATGCTGACAGAGGATCATGCTGGACAAACTGAAATAGAATTAAGTATATGTGGTATCATAGCTGAAAATGACATAAAAAAGCATAAAGGTAATATGAAGCATTTAACAGCCACCCATATTGACTACGATACTTCATGCATAAAAGAACATTAGAAAATACCTGACATGTAAGTCAAAGACAAAAGTAATGCATCACACACACACACACACACACACACACACACATATATATATATATATATATATATATATATATATATATCTATATATATATATATATATATATATGTATACAGTTACTGGAAACCTTGAGACTAATAATAATAATAATTTAAATTTCAAGCACACGTATGTATGGTATAAATATACATTACTGAAACAGTCAATTTTCAGAGTGTAATGAAAAATATTTATTAACAAATGTCAAAGAATAAAGATACTACTTTCAGAATTTGAAGAAAAGTACCAGTTTGGATACGGTTCACAATACTGCTGCAGCATTAAGCATCTCCGAATCTGTGGAGAAATCAAACTGCAATGGTTTCACATTTATAGTGGCACTGTCTCACATTTTCAGAAGCAGAGTGTCATGTTTACAGTAGGACAGCTGTTGTATTTGATGCAGATTTAAAATTCAACCTGCAAGTACAGTGGATGTTTTTTATGGGTCCTTCTAGTAACTTAGGTCAAGAAGACAGTCAAGCAATGGAGAAGTAAGGCAGGTAAGGAAAGGGAAGGCCTTTGTTTTCACAAGGGGTCTCTGCTACATGGCACCATATGTCAACTGTTTTTCCATTGGAAGAAATTTGAAAGGAGACAATTTCATGCCTTACAAGCCTCTTCCAGTAGTAAAACGTGTGTGTGTGTTTGAGTGTGAGTGTGTGTGTGTGTGTGTGTGTGTGTGTGTGTGTGTGTGTGTGTGTGTGTGTGTGTGTGTGTGTGTGTGTGCATGCACGCACGTGTGCTTGTGCATATGTGCATGAGAAAATAGACAGTGGAGTCACTACATGTCCCTTCTCCTGATTAAGGGGAAAATCTCTCTATTGTCACTTAGAAGTCAAGCTGTATGACGCAGATAATCATTACCCCCCCCAAGTCTCCAGTAAACACATCTCCTAACAGCAACAAGCAGTTGCATCAGCCTTTCAAAGTGCCTTGGATGGGAAGCCTACACCAGGGTAACCAACAGGAGACTCAAGAAGTGGCATGAGGTAAGGGTAGCATTTAGAAAGTACTTAATGGCCATAAGGAGCCTCAGGGAAGGATGAAAGTAAAACAGCGATCTATACAAAACAAGATTATAATAAATACTCACTATTCATAGGTTCATAGATTGTACTGCATGCCAATTAGATAAAGTAAACTGTGATTTCACAAGAGTGACTTCCTGATATATGTACTTCTTAAAACAAACTGCAGTTAGGAAATAGTCATTTTGCATGTAGAACTCTGTCCTTCCAAGTTTAAATAACTGACTCCAGCTCCATAAAGTACAATTGTGTACACTTACCATAAATGTAGATGTTCGAGTGTATTCACTGTTGTAGTCATCACATTTGGGTTATCTGCCTGCAGGTAGCCCTCAGCCAGCTTGAATACCAGAGTCTTGGGATTTCTGCATCAGATGCTGTCGCTTCTTCCATGATGTCAGGTCGCCAGGGGTATAAACCATGCAGCCGACGCCATTACATCAGTTTTTCTTGCCCCAGATGTCAGGTGTCCCCACAATAGGAAGCAATTACATGGTATGGAACACCCCCAGCAAAAAGCAAATACACATGATATAAAGTAAGCCAAACAAAAAAGATAGATAAAAGTAAAGAGAAGTCAGGGGGCTGGAGGGAGGGTAACCACGACTGCAACAGTGAATACACTCGAACATCTACATTTATGGTAAGTGTACACAACTGTACTATGTTCTTCATGTTTCACTGTTGCAGTCATCACATTTAGGTTGATTCCCAAAGCTAAGGAAGGGTGGAGGCAGTTAAGGAGCATTAGGGCTAGCAATGAGGCCCTGTAAGACTGCTGTGGCAAATCCAGCTCTGGATTTAGAAAAGCTAGGCAAGTTGTAATACTTGGTGAAAGTATGTACAGAGCTCCAGGTTACGGCTTCCAGGATATCCCTGGTATGGACTCCTCTGAGAAAAGCAGTAGAGGTAGATGCAACCCTGGTGGAATGTGTTCTTATCCCCTGTGGGGTAGGTTTTCCATGGTGCTTGTAGCAGAAATAGATGCAATGTGCTATCCATCTGGAAATGGTTAGCTTTGAAATGGCCTTCCCCTCTGCCCCAGCAGCAAAGCTGACTAGCAGCTGGTCAGATTTTCTGAGAGGCTCAGTCCTGTCCGGATAGAATCTAAGCTGTCTGTGCACATCCAGGGAATGCAATATACTTTCCCCTTTATTCTGGGGATTAGGGACAAAAGTAGGCAAATGAATGGACTGGATCAGAGCCACACTAGGTACCACCTTGGGCATAAATGATGGATTAGTCCTGAAGGAAACCCTGTCCGCATGGAAGATAATGAAGGGTTCCACCGCCATAAGGGCCTGCAGTTCAGACACTCTTCTTGTAAAAGGGATGGCTAAAAGTAAAGCTCTTTTCCAAGAAAGAAATGTTAACTCTGCTGTAGCAGCTAGTTCAAAGGGGGGAAGACTAAGTTTCTCCAACACAAAGTTTAGGTCCCAGGCTGGAGTGGGAGCTCTCCTGGGGGGGTCTTACATTTTTGGCCCCTCTAAGGAATTGTTTTAGCAGTGGATGAGAGAAAAAGGGTGGCTCAGTATTATAATGTGCTGATATGGCTGAGGCATGAATCTTAATTGATGAGAAAGATAGGCCCTTGTGGAGCATTTCTGTTAAATAATCTAGAATATGAGGTAAACTGGGCACTGTTGTGTCCATCCCTTGAGACTGGCTCCAGGAACAGTATCTTTTCCACTTTTCTGAATAGGATGTTCTAGTGCTTGGCCTCCTTGCCTCAAGAATGACATCCAGCACCTGATTACTGAGGGTTGCTAGAGGTGTGCTCAGGGGATTAGCCAGGCTGCAAGGTTCAGGGTTTGAAGCTGAGGGTGCAGAATCTGGCCTGCCTGCTGTGACCGCAAGGAAGGAGCCTGAGGCAGGTGACATGGTTGTAGCACTGTCAGACTGCACAAAATGGGGTACCAGTGCTGGCATGGCCAGTCCGGTGCAATCAAAATTGTCCTTGGCTTGTCCTGTTTGATCTTTAGCAGGACCCTTGAGAGGAGAGGCAGATGGGGGAAGGCATAAACTGAGAGGCCTTCCCAGGTAAAGGACAGGGCATCCACTTTCAAAGCTTGACAGTAGGGAGTTGTGGTGCAGTACTTTTTCAATTGGTGGTTCTGAGGGAAGGTAAACAGGTCTACCTCTGGAGTCCCCCATTTGTTCCTCAAGAGCTTGAATATTTTGGGTTCCAGTTTCCATTTGTGTGGGTCCATGAGATTTCTGCTTAATTCGTCTGCCAGTGAATTTAGTTCGCCTGGCAGGAATTGAGCTTGTAGGTTCACTTGTTTGCTCAAGGCTGTGTTCCACAGAGCCATGGCTAGTCTGAAGAGTGGGTAGGAATGGGTTCCCCCTTGCTTGTTTATGTACCACATAACTGTGGTGTTGTCTGTCTTTAACAACAGTTGTCCTAGAAGAATAAGGTCTTTGAAGGCTGTCAGAGCATTCTGTACAGCTAACATTTCTTTTTGATTGATATGCAGGTGCATCTGTATTGGGTTCCATTTGCACTGAATGCACTGCCCTGCCATGTGAGCCCCCCATGCATAGTCTGATGCGTCTGTTGTTAGGGTTTGGGTGGCAGGGGATAGAGTGAAAGGGAGTCCCTTGTTGTGGTTGCAGGCCTCTGCCCACCAAAGGAACTCTGACCTTAGGCAAGGGATGATAGGAATCATTGTTTCCAGGTCCTGAGAATGCTGACACCATAGACTTTTTAGATACCATTGAAGTTTCCTCATATGCAGTCTTGCATATGGAAATAACAGAATGCAAAGGCCATGAACCCCAGGGCTTGCAGGATTTTCCTTGCAGATAGCTGGGTTTTTGTGGCCAGTAGGTTGAAATAGGTTGTCAAATAAACTTGTTTCTCTGGAGTGAGGAATGCCATCTGCGAAGTTGTGTTCAGGATTGCTCCCAGGAATACAATCTGTTGGCAGGGTACTAGGTGTGATTTCTTCTCATTGATGGTGTACCTCAGTGAAGTTATGTCTCTTTACAAATGCCAGGTGCTGTAATAGCAAGTCCTGACTTTCTGCCTGAATCAGGCAATCGCCCAAATATGGGTAAATCTGAATATTTCTCTGTATGTAAAATGCAGTGACTGGAGCTAGGCACCTTGTGAATATCCTGGGAGCAGTAGATAAGCCAAAGGGAAGTGCAGTGAACTGATGGTGCATGGAACCTGCCCTGAAGCGTAGGTATTTCCTGCAAGATTCCCTTATTGGGATGGGCAGATAAGCTACCTTTAAGTCTAGGGTTGCCAGCCAGGCATCCTTTGCTAGCATAGGAAGAAGCTGTTGAAGAGTTAGCATTTTGAATTTTGGAACCACCAGAAAGGTGTTGAGGATAGACAGGTACAGGGTAGGATGCCAGGAGTTTTCTTTTTTGGGAACCAGGAACAGTCCTGAATAGAAACCTTGTCCCCTTTGTTCTGCTGGGACAGGTTGAATAGCCTTGATGCTGAGGAGAGAGAGAACTTGTGTTTGGGCCTCCGCCCACTGGTTTGGGGGGAGGTCTGGCCATCATCTTGGAGATGGGATGGAAGTGGAATCTGTATCCTAGGAAAACTATATTTAAAGCCCTTTTGTCTTGGGTAATGAATTCCCAGTTTTTTGCATGCAGGGCAAACTTTCCTCCTAAAGGTGCCAGTAGTTGAGCAAGGCTTGGAAGAGTTAAGGATATGTCATTGTGCAATTTTTCCATAGGGGGGTGGCTTACTACTCCCTGCTTTGGAAGTGGGAGGCCCCCACTGCTTAGATCTGTGCATAGCCTGAGACTGAAGTCTTGGTAGTCTGCTGCTCCTGGGTTTGGGCTGAGAAGGCCTGGAAGGGACTGGAAAGGACCAGTTCTTTGAAGGCCAGTGCCTACTGCATCTAGGTGGCTGAACTTGTAATAAATATTTAACAGTTTGCATAGATTTAGCTTTTCCCTCAATTCTTTTGAGGACTTCTTCCACTTTGTTCCCAAAAGGTGTTCTTGGTTTAAGGGTGCATCCAGTAATTTAGCTTTAACATGATTTGGCAAGTTTTGTTCCTTAAGCCAAGCATGCTTTCTAAGTACAGACCGTGTGACAGCAGCCCTGCAAGATGCTTCTAAAGCATCAAAACCACATTGCAAAGTATGTTTACCAACTTGGTCAGTAGAATGCATTAACTCTTGTAAATCTTTGTGTTCAGCACAGACAGGAATCAACATAATTTTCTGTTTAAGTAGTCCCATAATATGTTGCTGATACTTTAACATATGAAACTTGCAATTTAAAGCCCTAATGGCCAGAGTAGCAGAGGTATATACCTTCTTACCCCATCTGTCTAAAGCTCTAGAATCCCTGTCATAAGGGGTAGGATTCTTGGCAGTAGTAGCCTTAATGCTTTTAGGTCCTTGGGAAATGGTCTCTGGATCCGTGGTAGGATTCTTGAAGAGGAATTTGTAAGAGTCAGGTACTCTGTAGTACCTGTAAGGTTTCCTGGGAGCTGGAAGCAAAGTGTCTGGGGTAAGGCTGGATTCCAGGAAAACATCATCTACGATCTCCAGAACAGGAGGTATAGCTAGAGGCCTGTGCTGAGGCAGGTTTAAGAATTCCCTAAGTCTCTTTTTGGACTGTGAATAGTTCTGGCTTTCCAAGCGGAAATGTTCCCTAAGGGTATGCAAGGTTCCACCAAAAGAAAAATCCTCTGGAGGGGAAGCAGAGGGAATGGAATCCTCTGCATCAGAATCCTCATAAGTAGATAAGGGTAAATCCTGGTAGTCAGAAGGAATAGAGATATCAGATTCCTGATCAGAAGATAAATCAGTTCTAGGTCTCTTAGAGGGGGAAGGTTGGCTTCCCCTAATTAAGATAATAAGGTCTTCAGCCATTGTAATCATTTGTTTTTGAGGCATGTGGGCCTGAGAATGCCCTTTGGTCATTGGTTTTCTAGGCGTAGTGCAAGCTTTAGGCCTGAGGAATTTGGTATTTTTAGCTTGAAATGAAGTCGTCAATTTAATATGAAAATCCATAGGCCTGAATACACCCTCAGAAGCCGGTGCCTGCACAGCAGCTCTGGACTCATCCAAGGTAGACACATCCGCAGGTTCCATAGTCAAAGAAGCATCTTGAGGCATACCGGACTCCGAATGGGTCTCAGCAGAGGCCTGCGAATCTGTAGAAGCGGGTATCAGGGGCTGCAAAAGCACCTCACTGAGTACCAGCAGAATGGCGACTAGCTTAACGGAAGCGTCATCAGCAGTTTTGGACCTATGCGGTCTGTCTCTGTCTTTATCCTTACATTTTTTCGGAAGATCAATAGTCGGATGGGTTAACAAAGCCATTTTGGGGTATGGAGATCGAGAATGAAAGTATTTAGCTACAAAAATAGCCCAACGACGAATAGTTCGGGCATTGAACAAGGCACAAAACCAACAGCGAGGGACGTCGTGGTCTGGGCCTAAATAGGTGACACAATAAGAATGAAAATCTCTATGAGGTATTTGCTTTCCACAGGCAAGATGGTTATTAATTTTTTCTGACATCGGTTAGAGCAAGAAAAAAGGATCCCCAATGGGGTACTTATCTTTTTGAAGACTTCAGGTCTGAAACTCAAAAATGAAAATTTCAGGAGTTGGCCGACCGGCACTTGCGAACTGCTTCTGCTTCGGGCACCGCACAGCAAGAAAAACTGATGTAATGGCTCGGCTGCATGTTTTATACCCCTGATGACCTGACGTCATGGAAGAAGCGACAGCATCCAATGCAGAAATCCCAAGACTCTGGTATTCAGGCTGGCTGAGGGCTACCTGCAGGCAGATAACCCAAATGTGAGGACTGCAACAGTGAAACATGAAGAACATCAATCCTGAGAGAAAATTTGATTATTTTACTGTCAGTGGTCTAAGTATTGCATACACATTACTAATGTCCACAAAACACAATTTAGTGAACTGTTGCTAACAGAATGGTAATACCAGGTTTAAAACAGCAGTGGTCCCTGCAGTTCCTATTTTTTTAAATGATTTTTTTGCATATGCAACACTGTAATCCATAGCTATTATGATCTCCATGCGGTGACTTGTTCACAACACTTTGCATCGCATCTGTTCTTGCATGGCTACCACATCTGAAGCCCACGTTTGTCACTTCATTTAGATGGACTCCATTATCAGTCAAAATGCAGAAAAGGCAGCTTTGTACATAAACTAAAGGGTAGGACCCAAGCATGTGCAGAACTAGTGGCCAGTGGTATCACACACACTGACCCCACAGAGATAGAAAACTTACTTGTGGATAGGTTTGGCAAAAATTTAACACTAGGTGCAATCACTGAATCCCCAAATGATGTCAGTATACTCCAGGAGGGTCTCACATAGACCAATGACTGGTGTTTTAGTCACAGTCTCATATTGAATGCAGAGAAATGCATTATTATTCCCTTTGGCACAAATAATGTTCCCTCACACTATCAAATCAACAACAATACCCTAAGTACTCATAAAGTGGTAAGGGACCTGGGATCACTAGTTGACTGTGACCTTAACTTCGACCACCATGTGTCTAAAGTAGTAAGGAAAGATTTCTATGTAGCACACTTGATTAGTAAAGGCATCTCCTTGATAGCAAAAGAAGTTATAACTCCCCTGTACTCAGCACTTATCTGGCCCATAATTGAGTATAATGCCCTGTTTGTCATGTATCGTACTAAGCATCTGCAGCAATTAGGGAGACCTCAGAGGTTTCTAACAAAGAAGATCAAGGAGCTCCAGCATGTGCCTTCGACAGACTGACTGAAGTCGCTGTCACGGTACTCCGTATTGTATAGACTTCTTAGCGAAGACTTATGCCTGGCCTACAGAGCAATCCAAGACCCAAACCTAGTAAACTTGCTGCATAACCATAAATCAAACAGGACTAGGGCTACCCATTCCAGGAACCTAAATATGGCCTGCGACTTAAATAGGACATGCTGGAGGGAGAGATTTATGTCCCAGTGACTGCCACATCTTTGGATGTGGCTACCAATTAGTGTGAAACAGAGCATATCTATGACACTGTTCAAGAGGAACCTGGACGAGTGGATGGGTCATCATAACATCTTACCAGGGATAGACCCTACAACCCCCCTGGACATGGGCAGTCATCACTAAATGCAATCTTGGTTATTGATTAGTATTTCTATGGTATTACATTGGGATGAAATGACTAGGCTTAAAATGACCTCCAAGTCAATACAGACTGATCTGAATCATATGTTACTCTGGTCTTGATTTCTCCATTAATGTAGATGCAGTATGCTAGCATATTTTTTAACATAGAAGAGGTGCAAAACCTGATATGAAACCAGCAGTAAACAACAGAAAGTGGTTTCAGAAAAGCTTTCTGGTGACAGTACTCCCAATATGCTTAGTAAAGTAAGACATACATAACCTGAATGCCTTGATCATTTCAAAGGTGCTCTTTTTAGAAAATAGCTGACACTTCAGGTTGTTGTAACAGACTTAAAACAATTCCAAGTTATTGAAAAATATAATTAATAAATAATTATTAATATAACTGAATGCAAATTATGGAAGACAAAAAAAATGATGAACCATTTTATAGAAATGTTCAAAGTGCTTTTTTTTCCTTAAGAAATATCTTAGCCCCTGCTTCTGCAGCTGGTTCATAGGTCACCATAACTCACTTTTACAGTTAGGGAAGTGGTTGCCATAACTGTGGCCAGCGAAACTTTTTCCTAATGTTTAGAAAATCAAAACATGGAAGGGAATGAACTGTCTCTAACCAGGGGAGGAGCATGCACTGAAACCTTATAAGCATCACCTCACACTCCTGTGAGTGTGGTTGTGGGACATCTGCTCCAGCCCTTTCCCTTGATGTACACAGAAAGACACACAATCTTCCTTCTGTCTCCACTAGATGATGCCTTGCTGTCTCAAAGTTCTGCATCTTCCCCCAACCAAGAAGGAAAGCTGGTGTTGGCCACCTATACTCCATCCAAGATCTCCACACCTGAGTTGACAGCCAATCTCAGGTTAGTGGCAGTAAAGTCAAATGCTTGCCACTGGACCAAGTGACTACTATGAAAGAGAGACCTATACTTCATAATGCAAAGGACTTCCAGTGAAATGTCAAGGTGTCATCCAAACACAGTACTGATATGATCTACAGCTGTCCTAATTCACATGCAGATCTGTCCTACTTCAACAAAGAAAGAGAATATCTACAGCCAAGTGTACAATTAATTGGGAACATGCATCCAACCATGGATAGATCAAGAATAAATAATGGGATAGAAGTGTCAGCTAAATGACTCGTGTTTAGAAATGAATGAGAAAGAACCTCTGCAGCTCAGCTACAACAAACAGGGGTGATATCCCTCCTAGAATTGCTTAAAGATGGACAGGAAGCTAAATCAGTGGACAATAGGGCCCTCTTAAAGTAGATAATGAATAATAACGGCCCTCCTGAACGTAGATAAACATACTTTTATGGATGAGCTGTGACCTTAACCCCTCAACTAATAAAGCAATGGGAGCTTTCCAGTCTGAGACTATACAAGCTCTGACAGCTAAAACATGTTGTACCCACATTTTGTAAGTTGTCCTCAGAGTATCCTCACCATGGGGTAACCCTATTCATAATGTCTGTTTAATACAAGGTACAGAAATATCCATTCTGGCATTAATCCAAAATGTTACTGTGGCCAATAGTGGGACAGTCCCAGAATTTATGAGTTAAGGTAGGAACTTTTCAGATTATTGCAGTACCTAATACACTCTTAAAAGTTAAGAGTTTAAAACTGTTAAATGAAGCTTTCTGATTACTAGTTCCCGTAATTTTAATTAACTAATAATGTTGCACAAAGCTGCAGAAAATAAGGATGCCATTTAATCCCTGTTTTTCTGCCTTTCTCCCCATTTACAACTGGACAACACTAGAGGGAGCACATGTCACTCAGAGCCATGTTTCTCCCCAGTGGAAGAGTAGGTTGCTTTGAGTGCCCTCATCCTGGGAATACTAAAAGAAAAAAAATGGCTGCACGCAAGCACGCGCAAGGTTTCACAAGTGAGTTCTTGGATTCTGGAAATGCATTCTTATGTCACGACAGTGGGCCTTTTGAAAAGACCCTGAGATGTCTTCTGGAGATGTCTTTTACTACAAAGATTGGGAAAAAGTAAGGATGAGATATCTTCTTTGGGAAAGAGGTGTGTGTGTGTGTGTGTGTGTGTGTGTGTGTGTGTGTGTGTGTGTGTGTGTGTGTGTGTGTGTGTCTGTGTGTGTGTGTGTGTGTGTGTGTGTGTCTGTGTATCCTGTATCTTACAGTAGTTATGGTGTAAAGTAAGGAATCAGTTGTAACAGACAGGCTTCACCATATGATTGTACAGCATGAAATCTCTGAATGTAATGCTAAAATATTTACTCTCTCTTTCTCTCTCTCTCTTGTCTTTTGGTTTTTCCCGGTTAGGGGTCGTCACAGCAGAACTCCGGTCCGCTAATGATTGGCAGTAGATTGCCATGAACACCGAGGTGCCAGCTTGATGTTCAACCTTCAATGAAGGCACTCCCTTTTACACATGTCTTTCGAACACCCACCCAACCGTGGGGAGGACATGCAGACTCCACACAGAAGGCACTCCCCACACTCCAGCCAAGAATCGAACGGGAGAACCTCTTGCTGTGAGGCAACAACACTACCGCTGCACCACCGCGGAAGAATTAATTGAATGTATTTTTAATTTAGCTTACTTTTTGCAGCCACAAGTGTAAGAAATGCACTGCGTCGGGATACAACATTTTGATACTTAATACAGATGAGGTAAAGCTGTGAGCTGCTTCCTGTAGTGCATGGTTTGATTCTCTCGGCCTTCATTTGCCTTGTGAGAGTCTGACCAAGTCACTTCATCAGACAGTGCTCCTGGGCTACCCATGAAAAGATATACTTGTGTCCAGTAGACTGTCCCAGGCTGTTAGCCAATTCATCAAACATTTGCTTTTTTTAAATTAAATCCAAATCTCCTTATCAGGGTACAGGTTATTTGTCTAATATCTATAAAATTGTTAAAAAAACAAAAAACTATCATGAAAAATCATACTGGGATTATTATACTTTAATAAACAACCATCCTCCAATTGAAGAAGAAAAAAGTAATATTCTAAAATCTTCCAAATTTTCTACAGTATCAAAATACTGGCAATTATTCACTTGGAGATATCTACACAGAAGTTTCTATACACCACATAGGTTAGCCAAAATGTATTCTATTGAAGATCAATGTTGGAGATGCCATACCAAGATAAAAGCAGATTGGCAGCATGTTTTTTTATGAATGTATATGTCTCAATATGTACTGGAAATCCATTAACTATTTTTTTCAGACTGTTTATAATGATAATTTTCAATTAACAAAGTCTTTAATTTTATTCAACTCTCCTATTCCAAACTGTCTACCAAAAAAAGACACTAAAATCCTATGGTCACTATTGGCAATTTCACATAAAATCATAACTATACACTGGAAAAATGAGGCTTCTCCTACGTTCAAGGAATTTGAGATGGGGATCTACGGTGGTGGTGCTGCGGTAGTGTTGTTACTTCACAGTTAGACGTTGCCCATTCAATTCTCAGTTAGAGCGTCTTCTGTGTGGCGACATGCATGAATGGGCATTCCTTCGTTGAAGGTTGTGCATTAGGCCCGGCAAGCCAATATGTAAAAATCTACTGCCAATCATTAGCGGACCGGTGTTCCGCTGTGGCGACCCCTAACCAGGAAAAGCCGAAAGACACAAACAAACAAAGTTGCTCACATGGAAATATTAACAGTGAAGAACATAACTAAAAGATCTACTTCTTACTATTACTCTTGGATGAAAGTACTGGAAATACTCAAAAAGATCGAAGAAGATATGTAATCTTATGTTTCTAACTTTATATAATATAGAATTTCAATGTTATTTGCATAGACACCAATGTAAATAGTTATATAATGGTTTGAAGTTAGTAATGTTTTATAATTGTAAATATGTTATTTATCTTTATTTCTTGTAATGTTTCTTAAGACATCTTATTTGAAATAATAAAAAAAATTTAGTAAAAAAAAAAATAATGCTAGTCATTCCAGGGTCATAGCTTTTATAATTCAGAGAATGCACACCAAGCAACACTTATTGCTCTGTTTACATTATAAGTGAATTGCAATTGTCTGGCACTTATGTTGATGAACTGCTTCCTGCAGTAAAAGGTACATGGATTGAATCCTTTCTCTACAATTTGCCTACTTAGTAACTCTGAGCAAATCACTTAACCAGACAGCGCTCCCAGGTCACCGCCGATAAAACACACTTTGCCATTGGGTTTACCTGGTTAACAAATACATCGAATAGTATTTAAAATTTGCTCCTTTTTGTCCCTCATTATTTTTGGCTTTGTCCATAATTCTTTTACAAAGAAAGTAAGGATGGAAACAAGGGAAGTAAGTTTGATCAATCAGAAGTTAAATAAAGACCAAGACTGAAAGCGCCAGAGTTTAATATGTAATACAAATTTATATGAATTGTATTTAAAATTGAATTTATTTTCTATTATAAATGATGAAATGCATTGAATATTTAGAAAATTTTCTTATATGTGTATATGTAAAATTTATATAATATAAAGTATTTTATAAATTTAGTTTATAAATTCAGGTAATGAATATTTTATAAAATGAGTTTACTATAGCTGAAAGAAAGTACTTTCAGGTATTCAAGAGTTAAAAATTTTAAATGAGTTAAATATCCTAGTTGATTAATTAATTAAGAGCACACTCATAGTATAAAAGGAGTTCTTCTTTTAATTTATTTGTCTTATTCTGAAGAAAGAACAGAAGAACAAGAATCAATGGATGTGTGGATGTGTTTTTTGGTCTTTCTTCTCTTCTTGAATGAATTGTTGTTTTTGTTTGAGGCTGGACCTGATTTCCTTCAAGTGTGGTATTTTATTCAAGTTTTATTTTACACTTGAATTCCTTCATCTAATTTTCAAGACTGAAAGTGAGCTGGGAAGTGTTTACTTTTTAGGTTAGTAAAACTCTGGTCTGTTCCTTGTAAAATGTATGGCTTCTGCCAAATTGTTGCAAATTTCAGTCACTAAATACTGACAGGTTCATAGGTATGTAGGTGGTTACACTGCTATCGGGCCAAGATACATTTTAAGCTAAGCCAAATCAAGCTTACACAAAATTAAAAAAAAAAAAAAAAAAAAAGATATTGCTGACATGTTAATACTCCAAGAAAGTTTACAGAAATGACATGAACTTGTGAACATCAAGTGCTCACAAGCTGCCCCTGTCCTTTAGGGACATAAGTGCCAATCCAGGACTAAATCTGCAATTTCTCATCCATTGATCAAGTTACATTTGAAGAGGTCTAAGGATGAGCTTTGCTTCACATGGATAGGAAGCATGCTCCAGAGAAGGGGTTATCTTTACCAAGCACATGATATTCAGATTTTATTTCCTTCACAAAATTATTGATAATGCAAAGTATGATATTCTTTCAACTTTCTAAGTATATAACAGTAATATCTAAAAGCTGGTCCTGATTTTGTTGCTTGTTTCTGATTCATGAGTTCAGAAGTTGAGAAGGCAGAGATGAGTTGCTAGGCCTTATCCCAGGACTTAAAGTGTATAAGGAAGCAGAAATAATCAAGAACAGGGCACTAACATCACAGGTTGCACATTTACATACACAGCACACACACACACACACACACACACACACACACACACACACACACACACACACACACACACACACACACACACACACACACTCATACAAAGCTGAGACACATTTATTGGCCATAACTTATGAAATTATTCATTTAGTTGCTCTTAAACAAATATCCGAGGTGTACAGTCATATAAGTTGCTGTAACTGATGAGTGTGTGTATGCTTGTGTGTTTGTATACACACGCACATGTGTCAAAGAATCAAATATTAGCAATGTAGAAGACAGAATGAAGTAATAGTCAAAGTCAAAGTAAACTTTGTCATCATTTAGAACTACACACGTGTAGCCAACACAAAATGTCGTGCATCAGCGCAATTCTTAAGTTACAAAGTAAAGTGAAACAATACATACAAGTATAGGAATAAACATAACTAACAAATACAACAGTACTCCCAATACACTCAAGAAAGAGCAAAGACATTTACCAGCACCCATATACAAAAAGAATACCATTCTCCGTGTTAAATTAACTATCCTATTTAAAGTAATACAAAACACACTAAAGATTGAAATGCCTGTTACTTGTCTAATATTGCACTTGAGTGAGTTAAATAATACAGACTATGGATATAATAAATACATATTGCACTTACTTGAAATATACGTAAGTATATACTGCACAAATAAATAAAAATTGACTTATGTGTCTAGACCTTGGGACTAGTGCCAGTGTTCAGAAGTCTAATCACTTCTTTTAAGGAAGTCAGGACTTTTTCAAATTGAGGTGGTGAAGTCCTTCTCTACGGGTCTATATTACATGCTCGAAGAGACACTTCTTCGAATACGTAATAATCGACACCAAAAGGCTGAAATAGCAAAACCGCGAACGGCCAGGTCCACAAATTTTTTCCTAGGGAAAAAATTCAGTTGGCCGTTCCCAGGGTTTACCCTTTTCCCCAACGTAGGGCGATCTCAGAGTTAGTATATTTAGTTGGGGGGGGTGGAGGGCACACAGAAGTGTGCGTGTTGTGTTTATGGCCCCACAAATTTTATCCCTAGGAAAAAATTCACTGACGTGCCGTTCACAGTTTTGGGATTTCAGTCTTTTGGTGTTGATTATTACGTATTCAAAGAAGTGTCTCTTTGATTGCGTAATAGAGACCCCTTCTCCACTTCTTAATTATGTTTTTCCTTGCAACAGCTAAGATTGTCCATACAAGATAATAACTTTCATCAGTCATTTATGATGTTCAGATATATTAAATAGTACTAATACCTTTTTTAAGAAAAATGAGTCAAACTATATGACTTTCAAAAAATCCCCTATTTCAATCCAGTAGGATTTTACAGAATGACAAGCAAAGAATCCATCCATCCATAACCCCTTTTTTCCATTTTTACCCATGGGATTGGGGTGTCACATGGGAATGGGGTGTCACTTCAACAGTGGCAATCATTCAGCACCAAGGTTTACACTGCCAGGTGGTTAGCCCTGCCATGGTAGTTCTTACAAACCACACACACACACACACACACACACACACACACACACACACACACACACACACACACACACACACACACACACACACACACACACACACACACTGTCACCTATGGCCAGGCTAGGCCTGACTTGTGAGTCACTGTATATTAAAAGGGGTGGAGGGACAGTGCCCATTAATGCAAGTTTGTTTTGCCATTAGTCTACCTACTCAGCCATTGCAAAGGAGCACAATCTGCTGCCAAATTCCAGAATGCCCAATTGGCAGCTACACACTCTACTTCAATGGATGAGTATCACCTTTCAGCATTACTCAATGTTCTACTGATACAGCAGACAGGGTATTCCATCCATTGAATGCCTTTGGGACAGCATACCTCTGTCATGTAATTTTATAGAATACACTCTTTAGTAAAACTAGGAGTCAGTAACACATGCTCAAAACACGGAATCATTTTTAGTTAATGAAATGCTCAATTTGCCTCAAGAGACCATGGCAGCTTAACAGGAGTTTTCATTCTTGTAAGATCTGTCAAAGGATAAACAATATTTGCAAAACTAGGCAATAACTTTCTACAATACCCAGCTAGACCAAGTAAAAAAAAACGGCCTTCATCTGTTTTTAGTGGAGGATACAGGTCAATTTTCTATGGCCTCTCTTTTTTTCTAATATTGGTCTTACCACCCATCTCCCTATAAGTATTCTAAGTACTTGGCTTCCATCATAGCCAGCTTTCTTAACATTTGCAGTCATATTTGACTGTTTTATGGAGTCTATAACACTGTCTGCAGTGAGAGACTACATCAGCTGGGGCTCTGCGTGGGCCAAACAACACTGTTTATGGAAATATAGACCATGGGAAGGGGGTTACAAACACCACTTTTTATTTGGCAGCATGAGTAAGTAGTAACTACCAGTATCCCTTTCACAAGTCTAGTATTGTCAAGTATGTGGCCTTTCCAAGGTTCCTTATCAACTCAAAAACTGCAAAAATGAAATGACATGCATGGAAATGCTGTATATTCTGTGAACATAGCAAAACTGTATAACCCCTCTCTAAATGACAAGGGAAAAAAAAGCCTCCAGGGCTTTAAATTTAAGCTCAAACACATCTTGGATCCGTTCAACCTTGCATTTGTTCCGTATTAGCAAGATAACCATCAAAGACCACCCTGCAAACTTAACTAGTTCTGTAGCGCTATGTTATCTCATGCTTTTCTCTTCATGCAGACATTACAGTCCCTAACTGCACCCTACGGCACAAGGACTTAACAAGCTATACACTAAGGCATCTAGCTAATGCAAGGATTAATGCATCAAGCCAAAGTGTGACAAAACGTATCCAGCAGGACTTTTACAAACAACTATTTATTTTTTCACTGCTGTAGTGGTTCTTGCACATTGCCAGATCAAGCAATATAATCTTTCTACATATCAATGTTTTTCTTCTTTAAACATTTGTTATACTTGCAACATAAATTCCTTTATCATTATGTCATTTATTTTATAGTCTATTAACATTTTTAGGTGACTGTACCATTGCTTTAAAAAAATGTCTGAGTTTTTTTTTTACTTAAATACTATTGACATGTTTATAGTTGATTATAACTTTTTTCTTACATCATTTCTGTTTGGGTCTCCAGTGAAAAGGGGTAACTGATACCCATTTGGATCTCTCCAGCAAACAAAAGTACATATATTCATGCATGAATGCATGCATAAATAGATATTAATTAATTAATTAATTCATTCATTCATTCATTCTGGGAATGGGAGAACTAACAAATTCTGAAAAGCTATCCAGTTCCTAAAGTTGTTACAGAATCTAATGTTTATAACAACTGGGAAAGTCAAATTCACTTTTTGCCTATTTGCTTAAACATTTTCACAACTTCTTTTCTATTTTTATTTATGATTCAGGTGCTCTGTAAGCTCTCAGTGTAAGCTTCAGTCCAGCTATTGTTGCTGGGTTATTTTCTGTTAGTTTAGTTCTCCTATGTATTTATGAAAACCTTTATTTCTTAAGAGAAATTCTCTTTCTTCAAGCTTCTGTACTCTTGGCAAGGATTCCTGCAAAAGCAATCTAGGTCAAAATTCTCTTTTCAGCCCTGTATGAACTTCAATTTGCAAGTTCATTGCATAGCTTTCTACTTTTTTCCATGGGTTTGGTAAATTAATGTCAGATTTGGTCTGTCTTTCTCTTCCTTGATTGTCTGACTTTATAAGTTCATTGCATTTATTCTTTCAAGCATCTCAAATGGCCCTTGCCACTTGGCCAAATATGTGTTCTCTGTGGAGGGTACTGATAGTAAAACCTGATCTCTTGAATTACTTCAATAAGATGGACATTTTAATCAGCAACTCACTGTTACATTTCCAGCAATTCTGGCATGTGCCCTTCTAATGTGGCTATAACCTGTTTTAATCTAGCATGCTTTTAAATGATGCCATCTCTTCTTTTCAAGATTACTTAGAAATGTCAAGCAGTCCATGAGGATGCTTGCTATTCAGAAGTTCAAATGGGATAATCCCAGTTGAAGCTTTTACTACATCTCTTACAGCAAACAATGATGTGTGGGGTAAAAAACACGTGTCAATAACTTTCCCCAATGTGAACTTCCGAGTGTTATTGAAACTTTTCTCCTAATGCATCATTCTGCATATTGTAAACAGATGTCTTCAAATGTTTTACTTTAAACTACTGACATTACTAAAGCAGCACTCCTGGCACTGACATTACTAAAGCAGTACTCTTAGCATCAATAAGCACCACTTTAAGGATACCTTGTCTCAAGAAAGACACCACCAGTTCTCTGGCAAAAGCCCTGGCCTTAGCTTTGCATGATGGCACTGCTTCTGAAAACTTTGTAGCACAGTCTACTATTCCTTACATGTATATAATATCTAGTTATAGATTTTATTATTGTCCTAACAAATATTATAGCGATATATTCAAATGGCAATTCTGTTACAGATATTGGAATCAATGTATTCCTAAATCCAGGGAGGGTTCTGTTTTCAGACATTCTGTGCAAGACACACTGAGCTTTTCAATCTCTTTCATCTTGTTTGGCCAGTACAATCCTACTCTTGCACTGGTTTTATCCATTGCTAGGTGACACCTTAATATCTGACAATGGGTTAACTTTATTATTAGTGTCCTTAAGGGTTTGAGCATTAGCAGGCAGTGTAGCATTTCTTACTAATCCGTACCTACTCTATATAACTTGTCATCATTCAGCTCAAAATAGGCTGAAGAAGTAATGGGAAACATCATGTTTACTATCCATTATAGCTCTGGTTATATGTTGTTTTGCCCTAATTAAAGTATCTTCACATTCTGAAGGCTGCTTTCTTCCATCACTTTTCTTGAGGTAGACAGTATAGTATCTTCCTTCAAAATCGCTGTAGCTTTCTCTGTGACTTCTCCTACACATAATAGGTCTACACAAAGTACATCTTCTATGTTATTGTCTCTGCTACCTGTACCAGCCTCTTGAGTGCTCTCTGTTCTTTTTGTTTGCTTGCCTTTGACTTCATGTGAGTAGTTATTAGTTTTTTTTTTGTCTCTGTATTGTCATATATTAGTAATTTGTGTCTCAGAACAAACTCCATCTTCAGTTTTGCTTCTTTCTTTACTTGCAAATACTTGTTCCTGCCAGTCTGCCTTTGTTTTCCACTTTACACTAACAAACCTGGGTTCATACTTCTGCCTCTCCCTATCTATTTTAGTTTCAGCATTTACTTTGTTATCACAGTCCTCACTTGAGTGTCCTTTTTATTTTATTTTTGCTTTCTTTTGTCTATTTATGACTAAGTTTTTTATGACAACTAGCTGCACACTGATATCCTCTCAACAATTAACACCATTTATCCCCCATCCTACTTTAACTCTGCTAAGATTTCATGTAAAACTGTAATGTCAACTCTGTGTTATTTCCCACTGTAACAAATCTAACAGGAAGATGCACCAATGGATTTTCTTATTTTTATTGACTTATTTATGTGTGTGTGTGTGTGTGTGTGTGTGTGTGTGTGTGTGTGTGTGTGTGTAATTTTTACCTTTTGCTTTTTTTGACTATTTTCACTGCAATCATGGATTTTTTTGTCATGTTGTGTAATACCATCGTTCTTCAATAGTATTACATAAATGTAAATGCATTGTCTTCATATTATATTGTTGTTCATGGAGCTTTTCGCCCTGGGACTCCACTGAAAATGGGCTCTTCTTGGCCCAGTGAACTATCCCGGTAAACAAACTGTAAAATAAAATACATAAAAAATAAATCCACTGATAATAAACAGTTCTAGCAAGCCATGCTTAGTATACTAAAATGGCCAAAAGTTAAATGCAAAACACAACAGTGTAGTAGCATTCAGCAAAAGACAAAAAAAAAAATCATATGCTGTAAATGGTACTCCTTTTCAGACAGACACATTCATGAGAGTGAGTCTTGGGTACTTGTGTGTACAATTCTCTCATTCGATCATCATGTTTCCTCCATAGTCAGGAAATCCTTCTATCTGACCAAGTTATTTTCCAAAAGAATATCTTTATCTTCAAGATCTACAGAAGTCACTGTGTTCCTGTACTCTTCCTTCAACAGTCCCATCACTGAATATAATTCCACCTTTCCTATGTATAAATTGAAGCATATTGCTCAATTAGAAAGACACCAGAGATACTTTAACAAAAAATTAAATGGCTTAACGTTTCAAATATAAATATAAATATAAATTAGCACAGCTCTCCTTATACTTAGCCTACAAGATGCTCCAAGGTGACCATGCCTCACTTTTTGAGCCATGAAAGACCCACTCCTATTTCACCTGCTCACAACACCAGTAACTCTAACAATATCTGCAATAGGGAGCTAACTAGACACCAAATATAAACAAGACTTACTGGAGAGATAGGTTTGTAGCTCCATGTATTACCAACCTATGGAATAATTTACCACTAGAGGTTATACAAACTACTACCTTCACTACCTTTAAGGCTAGTGTTGACAAATGGATGAGTAGACAAGTTAACAGTAGGACTGTCGTATGCAGACTTGAAACATTTGAGAGGTGAACACAATTTGGTGCTTGAAAAGGGAGGCACCAAGTTTGTCTTCTTAAAAGTGTATATGACAAGGCATCCTATGGTCCACATATTCACTTCCCTAGTATTGTTCCTATGGTCCTAACTTCCTGTTTTTCTCCCTGCTTCTGTGCTAAAGTGTCTGTGCAAAGTTCTGTACTGAGTTTTACTTTATAACTCCCTATCAGTTCACCTTCAGCTTCTACACTGGCATTCTTTGCATTTTTATATTTCTGCCACTGCTTTTAATAACAGATATAATCATTTTCATTGTCTAACAAAAAAAAAAAACACAAACAAATTCTGAGCACTTTTTAGCTTCTGAAATAAAAACAGCTCTTCTAGTTTCAGACTAAACAGAATAAACATCCACTTGGCTGGTAGTTCTATAAAAAAATAGTACTTTGGATTTAGCTTTGCAAAGTCCACACACACACACACACACACACACACACACACACACACACACACACACACACACACCCTCTCCAAAAATGGGCATTCTCCAAAATGTTCTGGCTGGAGGCTTCACAAGGCTTAACTCCAGCTCTCTGCTGTAGGTAATTTCACTACATATGACATGACTCATTAGCCATGACAAGCTTGACATATTCAACACTTCCAGGGTTTTTCTTTTTTTTTTTTTTTGACACCCTGGATGAGAAACTAGTTTCCTGATTTAAGCCATTCAAGCTATTTCCTTCTTTACTAAGTCAAATGGTAAGCCATCATTACTGACTAATATTGACAATACAATGTTGTCTAGCTATCTGTTTGTAAGAATGTTGCCACACCACAAACTGTAAGATGGATTTAAAGGTACATTACATATCAACAGCAATATGTGAGGTGGCATGACATGCATTACCTTACAACAGTGTATATTCACAAGGTGTTTTCAAAAAAAATTCTGCATTTAGAATTGTTTATAACTCAAACCAGTCCATATATATTCCTATTCTATTTCATTTCATTGTTATGCTTCTGTATGTTAATTAGTAGTATCTACTGTTCTGGCAGTGTTTTATATATGGGATCTGTTTCCACCTGAAATTGTTTACCATAGACATATTTCTGGAATTTTTTACATCACAGACTATTGTTAACAGCAATTTTTCTCTATGAGTATACCTCCTGTGTATCTACATGCTCTTGACCCACTGGCAGTTGTATTTTTGTGAGATCATAGCTTCTCTACCACACTGACTACCATTTACATGCAACATAACTGGCTTCATTCATATCTTAGTATTTTAATGTTATGGCTTTGGTAACTTTTCTGAGCTTTTTAAATTTTGTTTTCCTGCACATAATTCCATTCACAATCTACATCTTGCACCAACAGCTTTCTCAAATGCAAAATTATATTAGATATATAAGACAAACTTTGCAAGATACGGTATCATTCCTACACACATCAGTAATATCTGTCTTCTGGCTTGGCATTTACATATGTGCTCAGTTTTTTTTTTCTGGATGAGATTTTTAGTCCTTTGGATATTATAATATGTCTAATGCCTGCAGAATCCTTCTCTTGTGAACTCTGTGGAAACCATGACCGTTTGAGACACTTCCAGCAACTCCTTAAGACAGATGTGAACACCTCCCACTGCTAGGGAGACCATTTATTTCATACTTGTAATTCTGATTTTACATTTGTTCTTATTTAGATTTTTTTTGCTATTTCAGTCTATTTAGCATTTGTATCTGTCTCTTCTCATGAAGCTGCTGTGTCTAATCCACACTAACAGGTCATAATCTATGTTCCCAATAGACTTCAAGTTTTCAATTCCTTCAGCAACAGCTCTTTGGAAGACCTCTGGTCCTGATAAAATAACAAACAGGAGTAGAGTAATCATGCTTCTTATTAATGTCATATTAATATGCATACTTTAAGCTTAATTTATTCTGTTTACTAAAAACCTTGATTTGTATCTACTAATGAAAAAATAGCATGTGGCATTCTTGATACCACTTTTTCAACAGCAAGCAAATATCAAAGTTCTCTTTATTCTAATGGGGTGGATCAATTCCAAACCAAATATTGTATTTCTTTGCACCAGTAACCATACAATTCCTCCACTATTTTGCTTCTAATTACTTTTTTATTACACCTAGGTTTTGCATTCTCTACAACTCCTGTTCAACATTTGTCCTGAGAATTTCTAACACCTTTCTGTGGGCTTGATCTGTATAGCAACAGGATGTATTTGCTTATTATTCTTCTTTCATGTTTTATATGCCTATAAATAAACTGGCATAGTCGTGCAGGATATCATGGCTATGGCTTTGCACAGTATCTGAAATGTCTCTGCAGCTTTGTGAAAGCTCACATGCACTGGTTTGTTTTGCACCAGGAATTTATTTTTAATTATTCCTAGTTTCATTCCAGTAAAAAAAAAAAAAAAACTCTAAAGTATTAGAACTCATTCCTTCAAATGCAACTATTTAAAATAATCTGGTACTTTCTCTTTCAATGTACATATCTCAGCACAATTTTACACAGTTTTCTTACCCTGTAGCCAGAATTTAAAGACGTATTATTTTGAAAAGGTACTGCACTCTACAAGTGTTTAACTTCTACCTGATGTTCATTAATTTTCAGTCTTTCTTTTGCCAGCACTGTCATGTATTCATGTCTCAAAGCTTCTAATTTCAGTGTACCAGCTGGATTTATATCAATGCTACTAATAAACAGTTCATTTTTAGGATTCTGTTTAACAATATGCAATTTTGGATACAATTGTTCTTGCTTTTACAGTTTCACTTCTTGATACAGCTTTTGCATGACTAAAGTGCTGCACTATAATACAGCTACACCTACTACTGCAGACTTTAAACCAATGCAAGCAAGCACTATGTCCTCCATCTTGGACCTTTACTATAAACAAATCGTTCCTTCAGATAAATATCTTAATGGTGAACTAGTAACATTACTTTCCCTACACATATTCACATCTTCTGATAAGGCCTGGTATGTTTCTCTTAAAATCAGTCCTTGTCTCATCATGTCTTCCCTGCCTCACATTTGCATGCCCTCAGCTGAGTATCAGTTGCCTGACTGCATTATTATTTCTTAGTGTCCCCTGTACTAACCCCCAGAGTTGGGACTGCATCAGTGGAGGTTGGACAAGGGAAGTGGAGTGGAACAGCCTGTGCTGTCGCATACATTGGTGAAGCATTCTGGGGAGGAGGATTTTTGTGTATGCCCTAACTGGGTAAAGCCTGTGACATCACACTTGTCACCACTCACAATGTCCAATATCTCCTGCCCCCTCAGATGCCATAGTTTCAATTACAATCTTTCCCACAATTACGACACATCCCCCATCACTAAGGATGGGTGAATCAGCAAAGACAAGTTTCCCAACATCTCTCTTGCCAGCTCCTCCAGCTCTCCAGCCACTAATCAAGCTTGGGTCATTTGGGATGTAGTAAGGGCTCCATCCCTGTACAGTATGGAGCTGGCCCTTGTCTCATCATTTCATATATTAAAAATTATAATGTCTCTTTTAATGAATCATGCACCTCACCAAAGTCACAATCTTTGACTCTTCCTTTCCTCCGTTTAGTAACATAAGCACTTGTGGACTTATAAAGAACAAGCTTAATAAATGGTAGACCCTTTAATAGTTTATAATATGTCCTAAACTTTTCTTTAAGTACTGTTATCTTTTATTTTCATCAAGCAAAGAAAGAGTTGGATGCATTTATGGTGTCTTTCTAAGTAACATGCAGGAATATTGCCCACTGTACATTTCATAGATGTATAGACTGTTACTAGTTTAATGACCTTGGTGGGGGGCTTTCTAAACCTAGCCATGTTTTCCCAAAAGAATAATGATGTCCTGTATCCAAACAGGATGTTGAGAGACAGGCATTTATAAGCTACCTCTGTTCATAAGGGCCTGGGTGTAAATTTCCACTCCCCATCCAGTGGTCTAGGTTGCACTTAAACTGGGTCATATAAAAACTCAGCTTCACATGGATGGGAAGACTGCTCCATAGGAGGGACAGTCTCTGGGACACATCTGTCTCTCCAGCATGTTCTGTTTAAGTCACTGACAAAATTCATGTTCCTAAACCTTGTGTTACTCGTACTCTTTGACTTATGAATGTGTAGGAGATTCATAAGTGAATGGCTTGCAGATGACCCGTAAGCCACACACAGATTACCCCTCAACAATGTATAGGAGACTGAGTAGAGGGAAAGGGCTTTAAGGCCCTCTGCATAAAGCAAGCTTGTTATGCCTTGTATTTTTTTTGTAAGGAACCTCTGATGCCACAATAGGTGCTGTATATGCTTGGTCAGGTACATACAAAAGGGAGTATTGTACTCTATGACCAGTCTGATAAGGGCTGAGTACAGCAGCATAATGACTTCTTTGGACCTAGAAGTCATGCTTTTACTTACAAGTTGCACAACATAAAAGGATTTCCTCACCACTGTGGCCACATGGTGGTCAAATATAAGGCTACTGTCTATGTGATGCCTGACCACTGGGTCAACTTTTAGGGGTATGTTAGCAACATGGTAATTAGCCGTGGTGGTTGACTTCCCATAGGGTATAATTATGCATTTCTTAGCATTGAGTTTAAGATCACAGCTTTGGCACCATTTGTTAGTCAAGAGACTGAACATCTTGAAAAATGCTAGCATATTCAGCAGAGTCACTGATAATCCCCCAGCTTGCAATCATCTGCAAACTTAGCCATAAACTTTCAGTGTGTGCTTCCATTTCAGAGAAATAGCTGCCAAAAGGAGCAGGCCCAGTACCAAGCCCTGGGGGACTCTGCTAATGACTGGCCTCTTGGTGGAGGTGGCCTCACCTATTTTGACCTCCTGAGTCCTATCAGTAAGCCAGTTGGTTATCCAGTGGGTGATAAAAGGATTTATACTTAAATTGCTGAACTTGTCTATAAGGTCTGATGGTGTACTGTATCAAAGACCTTGGCTAGTTCAAGGTAAGTGAGTGGAGTCTTACCTTCATCCACTGCTTTCGTGACCCTCTCAAAAAAGTCCAGCAGATTTAATAGGCATGACTTTCTTTTAATAAAGCCGAACTGTGATAGGTCCAGCATTTGCAGGTCACCTATGTCTTCATTTATCATATCCATGATGGTGATTCTTTCCATGGCGTTACGTATGAGGCTGGTATGATTTATGGACCTGTAGTTACCCAGATCAGTGGCTGGGACCTCATTTGTGCAGGGTAATGATTGTAGCCTTCTTCTATTCTTTGGGCACAAGACCTGACTGATGGCTCAATTTGAAAAATGATTCAAGTAGACCAGAGAAGTCATGTTTCATGCTATTTAATAAACATCCCAGGATGTTAGCAGGGCCTATCAATGCAATGTTGTTGGCCTTGGAAAGTGCATTTATGATGGGAGGAGTGTAGTATTTATGGAGTTCTTAGCTAAGCTAATCCATGTTCAGTAAGAAATACATTGAATTTCTGGTTCTAAAACTACCACTTTTCAGCCAAAATTCCTTGCAGAGCAAACCTCCAAAGGTTTGTAATTGTGCCATATTTTTCCATTGTGAATTTTAGTTTTCTGCTTCTAAACACAGAAACTCTTTAAAACAAGCATACTCAAGATTTTTTGCAGGTATAGTTACTATTTTCTGGCAGATACATTAGCGGTTCACACACACACACACACACACACACACACACACACACACACACACACTTGTCTAGAGACTGCATTCCATAAGCTCCTCAGACAACTGAAATATCCAGCCTCTCGATGGCTCAGTCGTAGTCATAGACTATGAAAAATACTGCAGACAACTTGTATTAAGTTGTTTTAACAGCTATTTAATTTAGTGGCACAATGTACTTTTACCTAATATTTTGCTACTATTTAACAAAACATCTTACATTCATGCTAATTGTGGCATCCCTCCTTTGGGCCAGTAAACAAGGATCCTCAATTATTACCACTGACACTGGTTGGGAATGTTTATTTAGAACAAAAATAGATACACAAAGTATTTTCAGATGCAGGTCTCTGCACCAAGCACAATTTCCCTTAAGAGCACACAGGGGACACTCTCCACTTCTGGGGCTGAGTTTTCCTCTCCAGGCCGCAAATAAGACTTCCCCATCTATGGAACACGCTCCCCATCCATGTGAAGTAGAGTTCCTCCCTAACCAAATTCAAGTTCAACTTGGACAACTGGATGGGAAACCGGAAATTCATCCCTGGTTTGGCACCTGTGTCTCTAATGGACAAAGGTAACCTGCAAATGGTTCATCTCACAGACCCGTACTTACACTTATCAAGGTAGCAGAACTTTTCAGAGATTTGGCTAGGCTTAAAAAGGCCATTGCAGTTGTTAGCCTAGTAAACACCTATGAACTCCACCTTTCTCACTGCAGAAATCAGTGTCTTGTGTCCCTGTTCCAAGCAGCTGGCACACACACACACACACACACACACACACACACACACACACACACACACACACACACACACACACACAGACATTGTGATTCTGGCTGCATTCAGACTTGTGACATGAAACCTGTATGGCCTAAACCAAGTAATTTAATTTCAAGCTAGTTTTCTTATGGTTAGCTGGGCTGATTTTAACCTCATCCCTTCCAGCATCCTATTTTAACGTATATACATTTCATCAGTTACAATACAGTCTGACATATATGTGTATTTTTTCCACTGTTGATACATTTTTAACACAAGCATCTTTACAAATATATTTTAACATAAGCACCTGTACAAATCAGTTTGATATTCAAATGATATAAGCTTATTTACCAATCTCCAGCTAGTTATGCTGGCATATGTTACACATGCACTGCCCTAGTCTCTCTGGCATAGCTGACATCATCACACTAATATACAAGATGCTTACAAAAGAATATCAATACAGTATTGAAGCCAGCCCAGTAATATAAACAGTTTCTAAATAGCTGCCCTAGCTTATGTCTTATATTATATTTTCCCTCTCCCAGACATCCCTGAAGCTGTTCTCTGCTGTATTCTTCAGCATGTGTGACAGACTATTCCAGGCCCCACCCTTGCAATAAAAACACAGTTCATTAAGTCAGCCAGGAACTGTCCTCTTCTCACCTATCACCTTTGATCTCTTTTTGTCCTCCTGTCCTTCTTCACCAAGTCACCCACCTATCAAAACTGCAGAAATACTGCACAACACAGTCTAAAGCAGCCATTTTTATCATCCGGAGAGTACATTTTCTAGAATATATTTTCACCACACTTCTGAAGTAAAGAAAAGAAATTAGTAAGAAAAGCATATCTGGTATAAATATTTTACATTCCACTCTTGTAACTTTGAATGCAAATGTACTATGATTTGAGAGCAGACTTAAAGTGCCACTCTCCATACTTAAGTTTTCTTATATCGTTGATAAAATGTTTTGTATTTTCAAAATGGATTGTACATTATATTGGTGAATGTCTTCTTCAGAGGAAGATGCTAATAATAGAATTATGAGGAGGTCAGGCTGCACATCTGGGTTAAACTTAACGAAGGACGTGACATTTATGAGTGTTCATTGTAATTAATGAATACATATTCAGCTGTTTTTGACACAGAACTTTTCAAAACAGGTGCCTTTCAATACTTCATTAAAGCAACAGCTGCTATACTGCAGACCCCCTGCCTTTGTTGATTTTTGCATACTGACAGACAACTTCCTCACTTGCCCATCTGCCATCAGTACCATCTATAATTAGTACAGGCACTTCACTTCCTCTCATAGTTGTGTCTAGTCACATACTGCCCTATTATTAAAAATATAACATATTAAACAGCATGACAGGCCTGTGGCAAAGGTATGTGATAAACAGATATAGCATGCATTGTGAAGTCAGTCTTGCAACAATAAAAAAGGACCATATTTACATGCTTATATTTATGCTGATACCCAACATGCCCTTCCTCATATCAAGAGGTAATCATCACTGTGAAATAAGTCAGAGACTATATGCATTTAATATGGTAGACACTGCTGTCTCATGTACAATTTCAGTAGGCATATTATCATTTCAAATATTATTTCACCCAGCTTCTACTCCTGCAGTATTTTATTTATTAATTGACTTGTTTATTTGTTTTTGTTAAGTTGATAAGCCAGCTGGAAAAATGGGTTTTGTGTTAGATGTGTCTCAAAAGTGTTGTCTCATTATGCAACATAATCACATAGTTTACAAGTCGAAATTTAAGGAATCAAACCCAGACCCAGTGTTACGCAGCACACCTCATTAGTACTTGAATCCTTAACCCTCTGAGCTACATTTTTACACCACCTGTATCCCTACTGCTGGACAGTTCTGAAGTGATAAGACTATGCCTGATACTAGCTTCTTGCTGTCAGTTGATGAGAAACTCATATGAAACTCGTAATATAATATTAGACAGAAAGACAACCCACGATTCAAGCCCACTTCCACAAATATGTTTTTAATAGGATGAACGTCATAGCTATAAGGAACTACAGTGGCTATAACAATTACAAAGGAGCTAAAGATAGCTGACTTATGCATCAGTTATTTCCTGTTTCAAACACACTGTAGTGATGAATATTCAATCAACTGTAAGGCTGTCTGGTCTATATATAACGTAATATTTTGCTCAGTATACATTCAGACAAGGAGACAAAACAGGCAAAACTGTAAGAAACATCATTGCAGAATTACTCATGAATATTTACTGAGGTCAAAGGGTTTGTGGAGGTATGGATGGATGGACTAAGGTCAGTGAAGTGTAGCAAGCACTGTGTCTCTGTCAAAAGTACTCATAAATCAAACCTTTTCACTCTTATGATTCTACAGCCAATTCACCCACCAGGTGTCACACTTGAAGTCACAGAGGAATGATAGGCAGAGAGCCTGCACCTCTGTATCTCTTTTATCCCCTTGTAACCTGCCACTAAGCTAAGCCTGTGAAGTTTAACTAAGTCAGCCAAGATGCTGTGCCAAAGGGATAAGTACTTGCTGGAGGTTTCAGGGCTCCTGGAGTGTCAAATCTTTAGAAAAGGTTACTTTTAAAAAAGTAACTAGTTTGGTTTGTACAAGCTCACTGAAGAACAACTATTACCATCAGAAAAATAGGTGACACTGAACTACAACAAGATCAAGACTTAGTCACCCTAAAGTTCTCTTAGATGGGCCTGCCATGTTCCTTCTTCCACCTTCTCCTGGATCACAGAACTGACAAAATAATCTCTATCTGAGGGCGTTGTGTAAAGAGTCAGTCTCATTATCTCCCAATATATGATAAAACATGGCGGATACCACACTGCTCTCCCGATGGTACTGTTTGTCCCCACAGCTCATTAAACTCTAGTGACGCCTGCAGGTATTTCTCAAGAATTATCCTAGTGACCCCTCAGAATGGCTAGTATTGCTTGTTCATACTTACATTAAAAATTCCAAAACAATGCTACATAAAAGCTACTTAAAATCTATTTACATTTATTTACTAGGAAAGTCCAACTGGGACAGGTCCCATTTTCAGTGGAGGCCCAGAGAGAAACATTCCAGATGCATGTCTTTGAAATGTGGGAGGAAACCGGAGCACTCAGAGGAAACCTACGTGAATGTAGGGAGGACATGCAGACTCCACACAGAAAGCACTCCAGCCGAGAATTGAAGCAGAGAACCTCTTGCTGTGAGGTGACAATGCTAACCGCTGCACCACTGCACTGCTGTTTCATTTAAAACCTTATGTGACGGACAAAACAATAATATTACTATTTGATCTCCAGTTCATAGGTTCATAGGTAGGTACTAGGCTATCAGCCCAAGGGCATAAGTAAGCCTAGCCAACAAGGTTCCCTGGCGTACGCTACCCAAGAAAGTTAATTTCCTGTGCCCCTGTCGAGCAGAGCCATAGAAGTGATCCCTGGGGGTGTATTTCTTTTTCCCATCCACTCATCAAGATTATTCTTGAAGACTGTTAATGAGGAACTTTGCTTGACATAGATGGGTAGCGTGTTCCAGAGTATGGAAAGTCTCTGGGACAGGAATTTATCCCTCCAGCATGTCCTGTTTATTGTGGTGACAAGGTTTAGTTCCCTACAGCGTGTAGCTTGGAGGGATTGGGATTTCTTTAGGTGTAGCATGTCCAACAGCTCTGGGTTTAACATAGCTTTATATGTTAGGCAGAGATATGCTACAGAGTAAAGCTGGAGTTTTTTGAGACAGTCAGCTAAATAAATATTAAAAGTTATACATATGCTATTTATATTAACATAATTGTCATATTTCTCTGAATATTTCAACAAGCAGGCAACACAGACTTTCTTAGACTCATGAAAGCTCACAGCTGTTTGAATAAAATGCTGCTGACAGAATGTATTGTAGCTTGAGTAGCTACTGAGATACTGTAAGTTGTTTACAAAATACTACAAAAACTAACATTTACTGTGTTATTGTGACTATTCACTTTAAAACCTAAAATCTAATATCTGTGTTCATTATAACTATTAGTTTGTGTTGAACAGTTTACCATTTACATTTCTTTAGTAACACTTGAACTGTGAGACTATCTCTTGATTTTATCAAAAGACTCAGGATGCAACCACTGCAAGTCAGATTGCAAACTTCCAAAGCTCCACTGGTGGAAATGAGTTAATAATACGTGTTCACTGCTCTATTACTGCTGCTTTTCCTGTGTTCTTTAGTAAGTGATTTTAAGGATCAGGTGTCCCATAGGATTAAACCATGACTTTACATGATCCAGTGCCCCCATTCAACCTTTGTACTGGTTAGCTGCAGGCACTGCTCACTTGGCAGCTTTAACCCTCTCTCTGACTGTAGAGCTCTTCTCCTAGCTCCCAAAATTCAACACAGCTCCACTTCTGTCCTGATCTTGTTTGCTGCATTTGAGAGAGTATCAAGAGATGCTGCTAAATGGCAATACATCCGAGATGCTAGAGTTTTATTGTTTGCTGCTGCTTTACTATTTACCATTGGTTGCTGTTTGTTGTTTCCTGCTTTTGCTGAAGGTACACATTAGATTTGCTTGTATATTACATCTGGATCTTTAGCCTGTTTTGTGGTTTCTATTTATTTTCTTCTACTTTGGTAGTGTATGCTGCTAGACATGTTTCAGAAAAATCTTTCTTCAGCAGAATCCAGTTGGCTTCAGGTCAAATATTTTCAGTGATTTTCTATACCGGGTAGCAAATATTCAGAATAGTTAGTTGCATAACCAGTCTGAGAACAACATCAGCTACTAGAATTCATCACCTGTTAAGCTTAATCACTTTATACAGGTTGACAGAGCTATTTGCTTAATTAGGCAAATCATTTCTTTGTAACTGCGCACCAGCCTAATCGTTCTTTGTGCTTAAGACTAGTGTGACCCAATGCAGTTTACAGTCATATAAACTTCCAGTTCTTGAAAACTGACCACAACAAGTTAATTGTCTTACTTATAGACTGCCACCAAGTGCACCAATACTGTCTAATGTGTTATGTTATCAGCTTTTCAATGCCAGTAACTTTGAAAATATCTGTATGATGGGCCTAAACAGCAACAGCCCATTTAAATCTAACTGACCATAGCTCTCAACCCTCCAGCTCCAAAATAAGGAACACTACCTCTCATAATATGGAACAAATGGGCAAAATGTGGAGCAGTTACTAACAGCTTATTAACAACTTCAACTAGGAAGCTCATAGAAAGGTTAAAATGTAATATGTGAATTTACAGACTAACTGTCTGAATGAATTAATATGATTCAGTTCTATTACCATGGACATCAGTTTTCAAAATTGCTAACACATTGAATGTGTGACAGATCCTTTCAATGTGGAACTTCAAACAGCATGAACTTTTTAAGACCCCAAATGAGGAATGGTCCTCGTAATGAGGTACACTTGAGAGGTATGTAATTGACACGTGCACGAACCTCTAGCTCTATCAGTTTCTATCTCGAATCTCCTCCTATTTAAACACCCTTCATGTACTGTTGATTTATTCTGCATCATCTTTATCAATAGCAGAATTATGTAAAAAAAAAAAAAAAGTAATCATTCTAGACAACCTGCGTTATTCTGATGGTTATATCATAGCTTATTGCATTGTATTTGAATACATCTTTGAAGACTACTTAAGCAAAATTATGTTTCACTTTTCTGTAAAAGTGTCTGTTCTGTTATATTTCTTCAACACATTTTATTAACTAGGTAGATTTGATAAGGCCTGTGGTTGTTTTTCTGGGTAGATCACCAGAAATATTTGTAATGACTATGCAGAATTTGACTGAGAGACCAGGCTATTTATACAACACCAATTCTTGTATTCTTCTTGAATAAACATGTATTCATCTTATTGTTTGTTTTTGAATCTTGTCTTTTTTTTCAATAAACCTGACATTACCCAGCTGTTGCAGTAGGTATACTGTGGTTACAGAAGAGGGGCAGAGAAAATGAAATGTTGTATTCTTTAATGCTTTAAATGAAGCATCATGTGATACCAAAGTAACAGAAATAATGGCAATTTTGAATAACAATTCAGCAAAAAAAGCATTTTAGGCCATTACAATACTTTGCATACTAAGCAGAAGTTCAGCAAAGTATCCACAGTACAAACAGAGTACAATGCACAATGTCAGAATGTAGCACTAAATGCATGTGAACCACTGCATGTCACACCCAGTACTGAAAGTCATATCTTAGTCCTCCTTTGAGATTACATTATGAAACTTTCAGGCAAAAGAAGCAGGTATTCAGAAATAAAATGCAACTAAGGCATAGGGATTTCAGTATAGCATAATGCTGACTTTGATCCCAGCATTCTCCAAACTATGGCATTTTATCCAAGGCATGTTATGTGTGTGTGTGTGTGTGTGTGTGTGTGTGTGTGTGTGTGTGTGTGTGTGTGTGTGTGTATACACATATATGTATGCATACATATATCTATAAATGTATATGAGTGGCTTTTCTCCAAAATATGTAGTACTAGAACATTGAACATCAAAATAAAATCTCATAAAGGATCAGAACTCAAAACAAAGGGGAAAAAAAAGAAAATTTATGCAAGGTGGCAAGCCCACCATGCCTTTTGCTAATTATATCCAATTCCACGATCACTCAACAGCAGGAAATAGGCAAATTCTAACTTCCTGCTCTTCCACAACCTCTGACAAAGTAAGGCCAAAATAAGTGATCATATGATTATTCAATCACTTCTGCCAGCATTATAGAAGTTCAATGTTAACAATGTTCAACTACATGGAGCAGTCCCATTGACACACACACACACACACACACACACACACACACACACACACACACACACATATGCACATATATATATATATATATATATATATATATATATATATATATATATATATATATATATATATATATATATATATACATACAGTGGATATAAAAAGTTTACACACCCCTGTTAAAATGACAAGTTTTTAAAAAAATGAGGCCACAATAAATCATTTCAAAACTTTTCCCACCTTTATTGTGACATATAACCTGTACAATTCTATTGAAAAACAAACAAATCTGTTAGGGGAAAAATGTACAAAATAAAAAACGTACAATACACTAGTTGCATAAGTGTGCACACCCTTAAACTAATACTTTGTTGTGTGTGCACACCCTTAAACTAATACTTTGTTGTAGTACCTTTTGATTTAATTACAACATTCAGTCTTCTTGGGTACATCTTCACTTGGCAATATTTGCCCACTCTTCCTTGCAAAAGCACTCCAAATCTGTCAGATTGCAAGGGCATCTCTTGTGTACAGCCCTCTTCAGGTCACCCCACAGATTTTCTATTGGATTTAGGTCTGGGCTCTGGCTGGGCCATTCCAAAACTTTAATTTTCTTCTGGTGAAGCCATTCTTTTTTTATTTGGATGTATGCTTGGGGTCATTGTCATGTTGAAAGGTGAAATTCTTCTTCATATTTCTAGTAGACACCTGAAGGTTTTGGGCCAAAAGTAACTGGTATTTGGAACTGTTCATAATTCCCTCTACCTTGACTAAAACCTCAGTTCCAGCTGAAGAAAATCAACCCCCAAAGCATAATACTGCCACCACCATGCTTCACCCATGGGGATGGTGTTCTTCTGGTGATGCAAAGTGTTGTTTTTGTGCCAAAAGTATCTTTGGAATTGTGGCCAAAAATTTCAACCTTGGTCTCATCAGGCCATAACACATGTTCCCACATGCTTTTGGGAGACTTGAAGTATTGTTTTGCAAATTATAGCCAGGCCTGGATGTTTTTCTGTAAATAAATATATCAGGAGTATTCACGAACAACAACCATGAAGTACACCACTGTAAACACTCCAAAAGCAGTATGTACACCCACAAACTGCAATGCTGCTCAGGTTTAAATAAAAAGTTTAACAGATTAAGTTATTTTGCCCACTACCCATGGGCTTCATCAGAATCTAATTACATCATAATTACCTTGCATTTATACTTAAAGTCAACCAATAGAATTGTCTTAAAAAGATCATATATACAAAAACATTAATTAAAAAAGTTTTTTGATAAAAACACAATAACAAAATAATAAAATAAATGGAAATCTAAACTCATCACAGCATATTATATGTAATAGCTACTTACAATCATATATATATAACACTAACTAATCAGATTATAAAGCTCTAAATTGTAATATGGGTTTTATGGAAATAGTATCATTTATGCCTGGAAAGTTAGTGGCATTCAACAATAGCTCCCACCTGACTTCTTTTTCTTCTAATAATATTTTATGATTATCACCCGTAGGATTCAGCTTTAATACTCCTAAAATAGAAAACTTAAATGTCTTACATCCTAAGTTACTTGACAAATGCCTATATAAGGCATTACTCATGTTACACTTCTTTATTTGATATAGGTGCTCATATATCTTATTTTTTAATGATCTATTAGTTTTGGCCACAAAGAATGTGTGGCATAATGTCCACTACATTTTTTGTATTACAGTTGCCCCTCTTCAAATGAATAGTAGTTTTACTAATGTTTTTCAGTGTTATAGTCTCTTGTTCATATATAACAGAGCTTTGATTGTAGCTACCAGATATCCTAGTACCTTTAATAGCACCATTAGGGTGTGGGAACTTATTCACTATATTTGCTTTGAACCTATTTTTCAAGTTTCTTCCTGTTTTGTATACAAATGTTGGTTCATTACCCACTGATTCATATATTTCCCTATCACATTTCAAAATATTCCAATTTTTAAGAATAATATTTTTAATATTCTGTACTTCCAAATTATATTCCAATATACATGCTCTCTTATAAGAATCATTACTTAGAGCTTGTACTACTGGTAGGCCAGTTCCCAGGATAGTTGGATATGTAATCCCCCATTGTGTTTTCCCATATTTCATCATATCATTCACTATTTCCATAGGATATTCCTCTGTTCAAATACATTTTAGCAATGAAGTCCAGTTCTTTAACCATGTCATCATATTTAGATGGCATGCATGCAGCTTGAATGCACTGACCTTTTATAATGCTCTTCATTTGAGTGGCTGGATGACAACTTGTATACTCTAAGTAGTTATTTGAAAATGTGGATTTTTGATAAAGTGTTGACTTAAAACCTTCAGCTTCATGGGATATGAATGTATCTAAGAAAGGGAGACCATAAGAATTATAGTTGTATGTAAATTTCAAATAGTCACTGGTGGTATTTAAGTATTCTATAAATTCACATATAGACTTGCAGTATCCTTTCCAAAGAACAAAGATGTCGCCCAGAAATTGGACGTAACACGTTATGTTCTCTACAAATCTACTGTGTAGGACATTTTTGGTTTCCCAATTCAATAATACCAAATTGGCAAAAATGGGAGCACATGATGCTCCCATTCCAACACCTCTTACTTTTCTATAGTGTTCACCTTCAAAGTATATATAATTGTGATCTAATACTATAGACATGAATTCAATTATTAACTTAATTTTTCCCAGTCTAAACCAGAGTGTTCTCTAAGACTTCTGGTAAAACTGTTAAGCCCTTCATCACGGGGTATACATGAGAATAAAATAACAATGTCGATTGTTAAAAAATGAAGTCCTTATCCCATAACTGTCTAGTGTCCTTAAGCCACTTATTAATTAGGATACCATAAGGGAAGGTTTTGGATTAACTTCCAGAGACGATAGGTCAAAGGGGTGACTCTTGTACATTTTTTATGTATCTTGGGGATACCTTCTATCGATGCAATAACTGGTTGGCCTACTTTCAAAAATGTATAGGTATCACTGGCTATCCTACAATCTAAATAAAATTCTTCTAAATATGGGTCAATTTTTCTATAAGCTATATTAATCTTATTCAAAGAGGTAACTTCATATGTATCAGTATTATCAACACATTCTACGTCTTGTTAAGATAATCAATGTTATTATATAATGCAATGCTCCCACCTTTATTGGGCTTCATAATTCTAATAGATTGATTGTGGCATATATCTTGCATCAACTTCCACTCAGCCTTACTTAAATTGTATCTCTCAAACTTCCTATTATTCTTATAATACTTATAAAAATCCTCAGTGGTAACCTTCTCTAATGTCTGTATAACTGGATGTAGTGGTGGATTAAAAGTACTAGGTCTTCTAATTAAATTACTATCTATTCAGTACAATAAAACGAAGGACTCACTACGTAGATGGAAACTGACAAACCAAATATATCCAAAAGTAATTTATTAGTAAGCGCTTTCGCATATATAAAATACGCTTCTTCAGACAATATCACAAAAGGAGACTGCTCAAGGTTATATAGTCAACTCAATGAACTAATTAAATCATTATTCAATTAAAACATTATTCAATTAAAACAATCAAAACAATCATTGCTAAGACATTGCTTAAAGCAACAGTGGATTCACAAAACCTAGTACAAAACTGAGAACAAGACTAGGCACATAATTAAAATAAAACAGAAAATATTAATACAAAATATGTAAAAATCACTGAAAATATCATGTAAGACCCTTTATATGGTCTAAACTCAACATGCACATATAGAACCACATATAAATATGGACATGGTAAAGGGCAAACCAAAATACATACTTATTTAATCTAATACATATAAAACGGTAAAACATTCAAAAATCCTATTAACTAGACGCAAAATATTAACTATTAAAACCAGTAAATATCACTAGATATGGAAGCATCAACTTCATAAAACTAACCTAATGGATCAAATAATCATCTAAGTAAACTGAGAAACAAAGAGCGTGTCTCTTTACAATAGATGTCTCAAGATAAAGTGTAAAAACAAGCTTACCACTATATAAATGAAACCTAGAACATAAGTTTTAATGAATATGAAACAGCTAGGAAACAGCTAGAAAATTCCTTAGTTTCATCTACGGGAGCTAAGATATGATCTAAGTGAAACATACGTATTCAGCCCAGGTGGATAATGAGCCTTCAACTTAAAAATCCATTGAAGCTCCTGTAATTCAAGCTGATTCATATAGTCACCACCTCTCAGATTATGATGAACAATCTGTAAAACCCTGAAGACAAAGGAATGATCATGGTACAAAATAATATGTTTCGCCAAAGCATTCAACTCATTTCGACATTTAATGTCATAAATATGATTATATATTCTATTTTTTAATTTTCTTTTAGTTAGGCCTACATAAAAAACACAACATATCTGACAGGTAGCCAGATAGATCAAACCTGAAGTCTCACAAGAGGCATAGAATCTAGGATCAAAACAATAGTCTAACACAGGATGTATAAAAACTTTATCTCCAGAAATATACCTGCAGTAATTACAGTGATTGCATGGAAAAGTGCCCAATTTATTAACAATGGAAACAGTTAGGGCATGATCAATCATTGGATTTGTACACAGTAACCTTTTCAAAGTCTTATTATTTCTATAGGTAAACAGGTAATATTCCTAATTCTAGTGCTATCATTAGTATATGTAGTAACAAACCGCAGGTATTTAGATGTTCCTTTTAAATGCTCGAACCTTGGTCCATGAGAACTTCGCTTATAAACACTGAACATATTTGGAGTCTGTTCCTCCCCTAAAACCTGAGCTCTAATTCCTTTTACTAGGTTAACATCATAACCTCTATCCACAAATATCTGTTCCATTTTATCAGCTTCTAACAGGGGCGGCCCGTGCTATTGGACTGCCAGACTGCAGCCACCTCAGAACAAAAAAGAAATAAAAATAGAAAAAAATGTTTTTAAATTTCGCGGACTTCGCGCATGCGCAGTAGTCCCGACTACTGCACGTCTATGCGCATGCTCCAGGCAATCCAGCAGTCCCCATAGGGAAACACAAGGAGACGTCTGTGCACTTTTAAAGTGCACAGACTCGCTGGGATAATGTATCGGGGCCGGACATAAACAGCAGCAGTCGGGAATGACAGAACAGTCTCATCGGGAGGTTTGATTTCAGGGATCTCGTGGGTCTTCAGAGTATTGCGTGGGCAGGATGTACGTTAGCTGGATATTATGGAGAACGGACAGGTAAGTGTATGGTGCTTTTTACTTTTACAATGTATGGTACTTGCTGCTTTTATACTTTGTGTGTGTGTGTGTGTGTGTGTGTGTGTGTGTAAATGCCCCAGGTGCTCATGGTGGTGTGGTAGGGAATACCTCAGGCTTGAACCCTGTACCCGTACCCTGTATGCAGGTGTTAAAGACTTGAGTTCCCTACCCACCACCATTTGTAAAAAAATTGCAGATTTTTGCCTCATATTTGATCTGATCTGTTCCTCATAATATCTGTGGTTTGTAAATGTTGCAATGCTTGATATTTGATGGTGTAGTAGTAGCATTGTTGCTTCACAGCTGCAGGTTCTCAGGTTTGATTCTTGGCTGGGGTTCCTTCTTTGTGGGGTCTGTTATCTTCTCCATGTGTTTGTGTGGGTTTGCTTTTATTTGATGGCGCACTGGTAGCATTGTTGCCTCACAGCTGCAGGTTCTCAGGTTTGATTCTTGGCTGGGGTTCCTTCTTTGTGGGGTCTGTTATATTCTCCCTGTGTTTGTGTGGGTTTGCTTTTATTTGATGTTGCACTGGTAGCATTGTTGCCTCACAGCAGCAGGTTCTCAGGTTTGATTCTTGGCTGGGGTTCCTTCTTTGTGGGGTCTGTTATATTCTTCCTGTGTTTGTATGGGTTTGTTTTTATTTGATGGTGCACTGGTAGCATTGTTGCCTCACAGCTGCAGGTTCTCAGGTTTGATTCTTGGCTGGGGTTCCTTCTTTGTGGGGTCTGTATCTTCTCCCTGTGTTTGTGTGGGTTTGCTTTTGTGTCCTCCCATGTTACAAAGACATGTCTGCATTATTTCTTCCTGGGCCTCTGCTGAAAATTGTTTTTTTGTTCCAAGTCAGACTGTCCTGATTAACAAATGTTAAATAAAATTGACAGGCATTTGAATTTCAGACTTCAGGTTTCTGAATGTTTAATTCCTTGCATATTTGATGGTGCAGTGGTAGTATTGTTGCCTCACAGCTATAGGTTTTCTGGTTTGATTCTTGGTTGGGGTGCCTTCTATGTGGAGTCTGTATCTCCTCCCTGTGTTTGTGTGGATTTGCTCTGGTGCCCTGTCATTTTACAAAGACGTGTCTGCAGTATTAATCCCTTGGTCTCTGCTGAAAATTGTTTTTGTTCTGTCAGCAGTAAAATTGACCGGCATTTGAATTTCAAACTTCATGTTCTTCAGAATACATAGTAGCACAACCTTTTATTCTAGCAATTTTCTAAGTTTATAAGATGAATATTTTAAATTTGTTCCTATTTTTGGGACTGTATTCCCCCATTATTGGCTTCGTCCAGGTTTTTGTGCTAAGGTTGACAGCTATGGCAAAAACTGAATTCACTGAATATGTTTGAGGGCTGTATTCCCTCATTACTGGGTTTGTCCAGGTGTTTTGTACTAAGAGGTTGACAGCTATGGTGAGAACTGAATTCACTAAATGATAGCCATTTAAGTTTCAGTCTTCCTCTCTTTTACAAAGCAGCTGATGTGGTAGTGGTATGTTACTCTGACTGTTTTTGCTCAGGGACCTTGGCAGTAAAATGTATGGTGGCAACACATTTTATTCTAGCAACTTTCCAAGATTATACAAGCAATGTTTAATGTGTCCCTGGTTTTTGGGCTTTTGACCCCCAATACATTTTGGCTTTTTCCAGTTTTCTTGAGCTGCGGTTGAGATGCAGTTGAGTATTGAGTAGATTTTACAAGGAGCTGAGAGCTGCAGGGGAATAGAAGTTTAGTGCTTTGCCTAGTTAATACTATAGCACAACAGGTTGTGTACTTGCTTTTGATGCAGAAGGCTGTGGGTTCTACTCCCACAAGGGGTGGATGCTGCCATACTGAGAATGTTCTCCTTGGTGAAGATACTAACTATGAGTCTGTTATCAGTTTGCCATCCATTTCCTCTTGCAATATTATTACTAGCTTATCATATTTTAATGTAATATAGGCAATTTATTCCTGAGGGGCAACAGACACTTTATTTTTCGATGAAACCATGAAATATAAAGGTGATTGCTAGCAGCAACCGCTTCATTAGTTACAGATTTCTTTAATGTGGAATTATTTAGATGACTTACTTCAGAGATTGTGCATATTTACTGATAATAGACTGTAGAATTGTGCATATTTACTGATAAAGGTGGACTGTAAAATTGTGCATATTTACTGATAATGGTGGACTGTAGAATTGTGCATATTTACTAATAATGGTGGACTGTGGAATTGTGCATATTTACTAATAATGGTGGACTGTAGAATTGTGCATATTTACTAATAATGGTGGACTGTGGAATTGTGCATATTTACTAATAATGGTGGACTATGGAAGTCTGAGTAGACATTTTTATGATAAATGTTCTCAACTGGGCAGTTTTGCCATTATGGGTGCATATGGTTTGTTTCATTGCTTACTGGAAAAATGTTCAAAACAAATTTAAAACACCCTTTAACAAGTGTACTGTATTGTACAAGGAATATAATTTTAGTACAATGAGGAAGGTGTATCAAAGAGCACATGTATGTTTCATATGCAAGGGGCCTATGATTTGAAAACAGCCCAAAATTAATCTTTATCTGCCACTGGCAAAATGTATTTTCTTTGAATGTGGGTTTCAATGCTGTTTCAATGAATGTGAGTTTCAAGGGCAGAGAAGTTTTAATGCTAAGTTTTCATTGTGAGACTGCATTGCTTTGTTTAACAGATGACTTAGTGTTTGTGCTGTAAAATACAAAATAAAACTTTCAAATGAAGTCCAACTCATCATAGAAGTAAAGCAGTATGCACATTAGTGTTTATGGTAAATGGAGTGAAATAGCCAAGTAATGGTTCATTGGAATGGCTGCAGAGGCTCCATTCAACCATTATTTTGTCAGGGGGGAAGGGCAGCAAACTCAGACAGGCCCAGCTGAACTGTACCTCCCAACTGTCCAGATTTTCAAAGAATGAATAGATTTTTGCTTCTTATTTTTGGTTTGTTCTTCATAAAATTTGTAGTTTTCTGGCAAATCAATTAGGAATTAAGTCACTAAATAATAAGTTTCAGACTTCATAACCTTCAGAAAAATGCATGTTAAAGTAAGAGCTGTTCTATCAACTGTCTCAATTTATACAAGAGCATTTTTTAGTACTGTTTATATGTGCCCCAAATATATTTGGCCTTGTTCAGATTTACTGCATTAACAGGTTGAGAGGTACATGCAAATAAATTGCTTTATAGAATTAGGCATAGCCAACCTCTCAACTGTCCCCAATTTTTGGCTCAAAATGTTGCTCTACCCCCTAATAATCCCTCCGCAAAGTAGCAATTTTGGAAGAAAACATGGAGGGTTTACAATTAAGAAATAACTGTAATAATCAAAGTTATAGATTACTTGAAATGCATGTAGATTCTTTTATTTTGTCAGCTGCTCAAGGTAGCAGTACTAATATTAAAGTGTCCCTTCTTTGACAGGTAGCAGCTGTATTGTGTGTTTATTTTATATTTTTGCATCACATTTTTGGTCCATTTTTCATAAAGTTGTGTTTTTTGGCACATTAGTGACAAATCACTAAAGACTGAAGTTAGAAAATGACAGACATTTGAGTTTCAGATTTTATACCCTTCAGAAAATTCATACTAATGCAAGACCTATTCTATTATCTTTCCAAGTTTATTAGAACAATATTTAAAAATTGTCCTTATTTTTGGGCCTTTGTCCCACTTCTGTGTATGGCTTTGTCCAGATTTCTTGCTCTTGAGGTTGAGAGGTATGACAAATGTGTCAGGGCCATCACAGTCAGCCAGAGAGATTTCAAATTGTGACATGCTTGTTGCACCCCACTCCCCCATGTAGTGACTCTGGATGTGTCCAAGCAAGGCAAGGAGTAGTTGCATCTGCCTTGGATGGGGAGGACACACTGCTTTTCATCTGTCCTTGATTTTGCAGAATGGTCTGGTTTCTGTCATATTTTTGTACTGTTGATTTATGCTTATTACTCAGATTTATGCTTATTTCTCAAAGTGCCTGTTACTCTGTGTTTAAGTAGCAATGCTTTAATGACCATAAGGTAAGCTTGTCTGAGATCGTAAGATGCAAGTAAGCTTTAATAAGCATACTGTTAAAGAATTGCCAACATTGAAAGCCTTTCTGTTGTTGCCATGCAGAGAATACTTGACTAGATAATGTATAAGCCTTGGGTATTAAAGGACAAGATTCCATTATTTTAAAAAGCTCATTACACTTGTTGGAGACTTCCAGTCATCTCTACAGACTTTACCCGTAAACTAAACAGAATGCCAATCATGTGTGGTCCATAACCTGTACAGTAATCCTTTAAGCAATGTATCTTGAGCTTGTTTCGTGTTTTCTTTTCATTTTTTACTTTTATCATGTTTTCCCCATGAAACAAGTTGTCAGGCAGCAGGTCTTTTTTGGATAAGAAACATTTTTACAAGTGGGGGCATCACATAGATTTCTACTTTCAGCATGTTACTTGGTACTTTAATAAAGCTGAATATATTATAATTAGAACTGCAGTGCAAGGAGAAGTGGTTTGAGTTGAGTGCTTCTGGTTTTTCTTATACTTGATTTTGACTGGCATTCCAGTAATGTATTTAAAAAGTAATTTATTTTTTCATGCCTCACAACCTTTTGTTTCCATCTAGATATTAAGTAAGCTGTCATGCAGCCAATGCATTGAAATATTTTTATTCTTCTACACTTATTTTTGTCTTGATTGGACTTTCATAATGATGGTTTGCCACCCAGGGCAGCGTATTTAATTAAAGTTAGTTTTTTGTGGTTTTGTGCATAGCTCCTCCCCTTTCTGGTTGACCACACCCCTCCCCTTGACCCCCACCAATTCAGCTGTCTCCTGCAGCCCCCCTGTGATTTGAAGTCACCAGCCGCCACTGGCTTCTAACAATAGGTCAGAACCATCCTTACATAACTTAGATAGCCTACAAAATTGGCTCTTCACAATACCACCAAAAACATGTCGAGGATGCATGCTGTCAAAACGCAAAATTGCGTTTTTCCAGCAAGCCTTCCTATGTAAGGTGGACATCAGTTTACCCTGTTTTATGGATAAACTAACATCAAGGAAGGTGACTGTTTCATAAGATGTCTCAATGGTAAATCTAAAAAAACTTGTGGTTGTTTCTAAATATTCCATAAATAATCTAAACTCATCAGCAGTGCCCTTCCACACAACAAGGATATCATCTACAAACCGTTTATATACCACAACCTTGTTGAACCACTCATGAGTAAAAAGAAACTCCCTTTCCCATTGATAAACCACTAGATTGGCATAAGTGTTAGCACAGGGGGTGCCCATAGCCACACCTGATTCTTGTAGATACAGGCACCCCCGAAAGAAAACACATTGTTGGATAGGACCAAATCCAGGAGCTGGCAAATAAGTATTTCCTTGTTACGATCAGTAGAAGGAAATATCTGAAGCAGTTCCCTAACTGCTTGAATACCCTCGTCATTTGGGATAGAGGTAAACAAGCTCTGAACATCCATGGTTACCAAAACATGTTCTCCTTGATGTAAAACAGTTTCCAGGGTATCCAAAAAATGCAATAACTGGTATGTATCCTTTAGGATACTAGGTATCTCATTAACTAATGGTTTCAATAAACTCTCTAAATAAACAGAAACATGCTCAGTTATCCATTTCTCCCCAGAAACTATGGGTCATAATGGAGGGGGGTCAATAGCTTTATGCATCTTTGGTAGGCCTTTGATAATAGGAACCTGTGGATGTGCATTATAAAAATACTCGTAAAGCTCTTTAGAAATTTGACGACACATTAATAAATCATAAAAGGAGTCATTCAAATCATTAATAATTTTAACAAGCATCCCATCATCTATTGAAGTGTAGGTAGAGGAATCACTAAGCATGCTATGCATCAGGTTCAAATAACATTCAGTGTCAAGCAATACCATGCCTCCACCTTTATCTGCAGGTCTAAAAGTAAGAGACAGATTATTAGAAAGATTGTCAAGGGAAAGTTTCTCAGCTCTAGTTAAATTAAAATACAAACATTTCCTTTTGCCACTTAAAAAGTAGTCATAAATGTCACGTTCACACATTTTTATGAAGCATTCAACATGTCCCGGTAAAGGCGGTGAAAAAGTACTTTTCGGTTTGTGACCTGAAAATGCTGACAAGTTATTATTCATGGATTCAGGTGCTCTAGCATTAAAGGGTAGCTTCAAAGCTACCATTCACCCAAAAACACGCAAATCCAACAACAATTCATGTAAAACACTTCCCTGAGATGGAACAAAGGAAAGACCTTTATCCAAAACTTTTTTATCGGAGAGTGTAAGCACAAACCTTGATAAATTGAAGAAAAGATGGTTCATTGTCTCTGCTTCCTCCTCTGGTATGGTGGATTTCCCCCTGAATGTTTGCGCTTTTTCCTGTCCCAACTTTCCGAGCGATCTCATTGAAAAGTGATCTTCTTTATCGGTAACGGTAAAAAATGCAAAGAATCAGGAGCACCATGTTTGCGTATCGCTCCCAGATCTTTGTGTAGACCCAGGTTCCTATTGGCTTCTTGATTTGGAAGAGGAGTAGAAGCCAAGGTTGTGATCTCTGCTGGTTGTGGCATCTCTGGTGGTGTAGTGAAAGCAGTGTCAGAGCCCCCATCAGAACCAATGGCTGCCACATCTGAGGATAAAGAAACAGCAGATGCAGATTCAACCAAGGTGGTATCCGTCGGTGCCAAGTTATGAACTGTGGTATCAGCCAATGAGCTGCGATCCATTCTTCTCGGCCAAACAAAGACCTCTCCAGAGGAGAAGTCCCGATGATCACGTTGCAATTTTTTATGTTTAGTTTGTTGCAGTCTATTTGCATACAGACTTATTTGCGTAAAAATATTGTCCAATCTGCTTAAGCAAACATCATTATGGAAGCTATCCTTGACCTCTTTGTACAATCTATTCACCTCGGTGAGCAGCTGATTTTCAATAGGAGTAAAATAATCTATCATGAGCTGTACATACTTAAAACTAGTTTCCAAGTTAATCTCCTGCCACTTCTTAAGAAGTGCAGGATGAGTCTCGCCATAAGTAGGCATGCATAGTACCCGCATGCCTCTGGGAATCAGTCTGAAATGTAGGCATGCTTCCATGTGTTTGCGCTGCCAGATTAGACGCTGTAACTTATACAGATCATTCTCAAGTTGCCTAATCATGGAATTAAACAATTCAATATTGTCCACAGCTGTAACACTTGGTGTAGAAGTAGGAACTCTAAAGTCCAGAGCCAATAAAGGATTATTATTACAACCAGTAATGTTAGTCCAATAATTATCATTCAGAGCAACCCTCGGTTCCGGATTATAATCAAGTTCCACATCTATGTTCGCCATCTCGTGTGGTAGAGCAGATAAAACCAGCCGTACAAAACAAAAAATAAAAAATAAACTGCTCTAACCAAAGGGTCCTTCAGTTACAAAAACGTGAAATTCAGTACAATAAAATGAAGGACTCACCACGTAGATGGAAACTGACAAACCAAATATATCCAAAAGTAATTTATTGGTAAGCGCTTTCGCGTATATAAAATACGCTTCTTCAGACAATATCACAAAAGGAGACTGCTCAGGGTTATATAGTCAACTCAATGAACTAATTAAATCATTATTCAATTAAAACATTATTCAATTAAAACATTATTCAATTAAAACAATCAAAACAATCATTGCTAAGACATTGCTTAAAGCAACAGTGGATTCACAAAACCTAGTACAAAACTGATAACAAGACTAGGTACATAATTAAAAAAAAACAGAAAATCTTAATACAAAATATGTAAAAATCACTGAAAATATCATGTAAGACCCTTTATATGGTCTAAACTCAACATGCACATATAGAACCACATATAAATATGGACATGGTAAAGGGCAAACCAAAATACATACTTATTTAATCTAATACATATAAAACGGTAAAACATTATTTTTTATTTTTTATTTTTTTTTTAAATTACTATCTATGTTATTCTCTGTATCCTTAAAGTATACAACCAAGTTTAATTTACGAAAAAATATTTTCATTTCTAACAAAGTATCAGCTATATCCAACTTGGTAGTAGGGACAAATTTCATCCCTTTAGAGAATAGCGTAAAGTGTTCTTTAGTTAGGTCAACAGGGGTGTAATACCAACTCTGAGATTGCACTACAGTGCAGAAAAGGGAAATATTCCCTTTAAGCACTGTACAGCGATCTCTGTTCAATGATTTGAAGTTTCAAGACTTCGATCATATGGTGTCGACCATATCAGATTCGAAATTTTGAAACTTCGATCTTCTGATATAGACCTGATAATTTTGGTTCCATTGTGTGTTATTGTCATGTCTGCATCTCCAGGTGTTTTCCCTGTAAAAATGTTTTCCTTATTTCTATAACTGGTATGTGTATGTGTCTGTCCTTGATATCTATCAGCAGCTCTATCAGTTTTCTTAAATCTCCTATTCCCTTTCCTCCGGGAATATGCTTCATGTTTGTTATACTGTTCAAGATCTGTGTCCAGTTTTTTACATCTACTTCTAAATATTTTATCAAATTTTTTATTAACACTGATAAATTGCTTCTTATAAATGCCTTCCTACTGCAGAAATACCAGATATTTGGTGATCTTTTCATTTAAATTATCAACTTCAGCAATTAATAAACTTAATATCATTATGTTGCCTCAAAAATCTCATAAATTCAAACCCATAATTGTTGAACATAGGTTCATAGGTTCATAGGTTTATACTAGGCTATCTGCCCTAAGGCATTTATAAGCCTAGCCCAAATTTTTGTGTCTTACGCCACCCCTTATATGAAAAAATACTGTGCCCATTAGTTTGTTGTGCCTCTGTCCAGCAGTGACACAGAGATGATTCCCGGGATAAACCTACGATCTCCCATCCACAGGTCAAGATTTCTCTTGAACAGAGCCAGCGAGGTGCTCTGCCTCACATGGACTGGGACTCTATTCCACAGCATAGGGAGTCTCTGAGTGATAAATCTATCCCTCCAGCACATCCTATTTATATCCGTGCTAAGGTTTAAGTCACTTGCTCTAGTGGTTTTGGTGGATTTGGATTTTTGAGGTGGAGCATGTCCATTAATTCGGGTTGGACATGGCCTTGTATGTCAGGCACATGTCACCTCTGAGCAGATGGTATGCGACTGAATAGAGCTGGAGTTTCTTCAATCTGGCAGCATATGACAGATTTTGGAGTCCCTTTATCCTTTTGGTGAGGAACTTTTGGGGTCTCTCCAATTGCTGCAGATGTCGGGCGAGATACATCCCGAATGGGGCATTGTACTCGATCATTGGTCTGATAAGTGAAGAGTACAGGGGAACAATGACCTCACTAGATCTGGATGTGAATCCCTTCATGATCAGGTGGGCAATGTAGAAGGTCTTTCTAACCACTTTAGCAACGTGAGTGTCAAAAGAAAGGCCACTGTCAACCTGGGTCCCCATGTCCCTGATAACCTCTTCTGTGCTTAGTGGATTGCCACCTATATGGTAGCTTGGGGTTTCCTTGTTTTTCCCGAAGGGTATGACTATACATTTTTTGGCGTTTAACTTCAGGCCATGGCTCTGGCACCAGCTATCTGTTTCCGTGAGTCCCTTCTGAAGGATATCCGTGTCCGATGCACTTTCCACTATGGCGCCCAGTTTGCAGTCGTCTACAGACTTTGTCAGCCAAATTCCTCCCATGTTGGCCTGTACTTCTGAGAAGTAGATGCCGAACAATAGGGGGTCAAGGACCGAGCCCTGTGGGACACCACTTGTGACCGGCTTGGAGTCTGACATAGCGCCAGCAACTCTAACCCTGTGGGTTCTGTCCTTAAGCCAGTTTGCAACCCATCTTGTGACATATGGGTTTACATTTAAGCTGGTAAGTTTTTCTACAATACCCGAGTGGGGTATTGTGTCAAAAGCCTTTGCAAGGTCAAGGTAGGATGTATGGACTGCCTTTCCCTCATCAATGGCCTTGGTGACTGTTTCGAAGAAGTCGACCTAGTTCAAAAGGCATGATCTTCCCTTGACGAAGCCAAACTGGGTCGGGTCCAATGTCTGCAAGTCCCCTATATCTTTGTTTATGAGCTCCATTATGATCCTCTCCATAGCTTTGCAGACTAGACTTGTTAAGCTTATGGGGCGGTAATTACCAGTGTCCGTAGAGGCACCGCCTTTGTGGAGTGGGACCACAGTTGCCGTACGCCACTCCTTGGGCACGTATCCTGTGGTAAGGCTGAGATTAATCAAGAAAACGCCAGCGAGCATGAGCAAAGTTCACATCCAAAAAAATCATTTATTAATGTAGGGATGAAAAATCCCCCTACACATAATCAATAATCAAACCGGTTTCGGCTCCTAGGAGCCTTCTTCAGTGAAATACAAAAGTGAAAATGAAAAATCAGAGAATCAGAATACATCCATATAAATACGAAATAAACTGTGCATTACAACCAATCACAACACGGCATTAATAATTATTACAATTGATCATTAAGGCCAGGTGAAAACAAAGCTCCAAGTTTTATAATCCATTTTCTTTCCTTGGAGCTAAGTAATTCCAGCCAATGTTGTTTGTTTTGGCATCTCCCCTTAATACAATCAATAGTGACAAATTTAAAAGAGGCTGAGGCATGTTTTAAGCAATGTTTATATAATGCATTACTGGTGCGTTTATTTTTAATGTCACTCAAATGCTCACAAATTCTAAGGCGGAAAGGCCTAGAGGTCTTTCCGACATAGAAAGCAGAACAATTGCAGGTCACCAGATAGATGACCCACTCAGTATTGCAATTACCCCAAAATTTAATGTCAAAAACATCAGATGTGTTTTTACTACTGAATTCACTAGTGCGTGAAACACGAATACAAAAAGAACAGTGTCCGCAAGGCATACATCCAACAATAGGTTTACCTATAAGCGACAACTGGGTAGAAGTAGGGAAATCAGAGCCAACTCTTTTATAATGACTAAATTTGGAACCCATGGTTTGTCCCCTTCTAAATGAAAAGGAACATATATCAGGAAGTAAAGAATTAAGTTTATGATCAGCTTTAAGAACATTCCAATGTCTATATATAATATTTTTGAAACCCTGTGTATTGCGTCCATATGTAGTCACCAGACGCAAGGGTTGTGGCTTCTTGTTGTTTTCCTTATCTTTATATGATAATAAATCTTCCCTGTTGATATTGGACACAGATCTTTTGGCTAAATATACTGTACCTGGACGATAACCCCTCCTAATGAATCTCTGTGTCAAATCCTCCTGGGCATCAAAAAAGGATTGTTGGCTAGAACAGATTCTCCTAGCTCTTAAAAATTGTGATTTGGGTATATTCTGGATGACATGTTGTGGGTGGAAGCTGGTAGCATGTAATAATGAATTAAATTCTGGGAATTTCCTGAACATCCTGGTTGACAAAGTGTTATCCTCATTTCTGATGATTTCAACATCAAGAAATACTATCCTAGACATACGGTAAGTCAACTTAAATTCTATCCCCCATATGTTATCATTAAGATATCCAAGAAACTCCATAAGATAACATTCATCAGCTTTCCACACCAACCAACAGTCATCCAGATAACGACGCCAAATGTCCATCTCACACATGTAAATATTGTGATTATAATCATAGATAATGATTTCTTCTATATATGCCATAAAAAGATCTGCATATATGGGTGCAAAGGATGCACCCATAGCAGTCCCTTTTGTTTGCCAGTAACAAAGATTTTGAAAATAAAAAACGTTACTAGACAAAACATGTTCTGTAAGGCATATAAGAAATGTGTTAAATCCAGGTTGGTATAAACCTGATCTAGCCAACCAATAATCCAACGCTTGTAAACCTGCCCAGTGTGGAATATTAGTATAAAGGGAGGTGATGTCCAAGGTGCATAAAAGCCAATGTGGTTCAAGTTGAGAATTGTTAATAATGTCCAAAAATTGGGTGGTGTCTTGGATTCTGGCTCTAATGAAACCCAATAAAGGTTTTAAATATTGGGTTAAATATTCAGACAATGGTTCAGTGAGTGACCCATGTCCAGAGACAATGGGTCGACCTGGTGGATTTGTGGCATGTTTGTGGATCTTCGGTAACATGTATATATATTGTTTCCTAGGTGAATCAACCATTAATTGCTCTTTGATATGTTGGGTAATGATACCCTCCTCAACTGCCTCAGTTAAAAACTGACCAATTTTATGCTGAAAATGAGGTGAAGGATCCAAAAACATCTGCCTATAATATTGCATATCACCCAGTTGTCTCATAACCTCACTATCATAAGCAACCTTATCCAGTACCACCACCGCTCCACCTTTGTCAGCCTGAACAATAACAAGATCTTTATTGTTAATAAGCTCATTTAAACTTGATATTTCTTCAACAGACAAATTGTTATGAAAAATAGGAAAATCCTTTAGATGACAATGTATATCCTGAAGGACATTTTTTTGAAATACCCCCACTAAATGTGACATAGGTGGATTAAATGTCGATTTTTTTAAACCTAAAGACATGACATGGGTTTCACGGGCATCTGCTTCTTGGAAGGCTGAGATTAAACAGCTGCCTTATGTGCGGGTTTAATTCCTCATTTAGCTCGTGTAGCACACAGCCGGGGACACCATCCGGTCCCATTGATGCTGTGTTTTTAGCTTTAGAGAGAGCAGCTTTCACCTGCGCATTTGAGATGCCTGGGAGGCTACACTCCGCTGGGATAGTTATCTCTCCTTTGGGGGGGAGAGGGGGGTGAAGTTTGCACTGAACCTGTCTGCCAGTATGTTGGCAATGTCTGTGGGTTCAGTGATTTTTGTATCATTTTGGACTAATTCTGAGCATATCTGGGAGTTTCCACCCAGGTTCCTAACATAGCTGAAAAAGGCCTTATGATTGTCCTTTGAATCCATGGCAATTTTTCTCTCAAAATTGGCCTTAGTTGATTTTATGAGTGCTCGTATTTTTTTACTAATAATGATCAGGGGTGACTTCCCTTTTATGGATTTTGTTCTATCATGTAATAGCTTTCTCCTCTTATTGTAAAGTTTGTTAATGGCTGGGGTCCACCAGACTGGACATATTGCATTCTTTCATCACAGTGTCATTCAAATCTATGCCTAATGGCATCTTAAAAAATTATAAATCCTGAGGTACAATTTTACATTCAATGCAATGGTTGAAATAAGCATTATTCATCTGTACGACCTTAATTTTTTCAAGTTTCTTCTCTATATCGTAAATTAAGGTTTGTGGGTTTACATACTGCCTTTGGAGTGTTTACAGTGGTGTACTTTGTGGTTGCTGGATGTTTTTTTTTGTTTAAGAAATGGATGTTTTTCTGCTTAAGAAAAGGCTTCCATCTTGCAACCTTACCACATAGTCCAGACATATGGAGAATATGAGAGATTGCTGTCACATGTAGTACACAACCTGTACTTGCCAGAAATCCCTGTAGCTCCTTCAGTGTTGCCTCACTGACCAGTTTTCATCTTGTCTTTTCATCAATTTTGGCGGGACATCCAGTTCTTTGCAACATCACTGCTGTCCCATATTTTCTCCACTTTTTGATGACTGTCTTCACTGTGTTCCATGGTATATCCAATGATGTGGAAAT